>NW_028290927.1:300000-547666 GCF_964205215.1 Stylophora pistillata
TTTCGTGGAAGTGGCAGGCGTGAAAACAAGGCTCAGCCCTTACACCTTGCACAGCCTCTCACTCTCACGCATGCCACTCCGTCGCCCGTGCTTTCCCGGAGTTGCGCGTCTATTGCCGAGGTTTCCCTGGGTCTAGTGCACCTGGGATTTCATTTTGGTGGCGTTGTCATGCGTTCCGTGGAAGTGGCAGGCGTGAGTACAAGGCTCACCGCCTTCTTTAGCACATGTGCCTCGTAGTGCACAGCCTCTCACTCGCAGGCGTGCCACTACGGCTGCCGTGATTTGGCAGGAGGTGCGCGCCTACTCCCCAACTCCCCTGGGACTATCTACTGCACCCGGGAATAAGTTTTGGCCGCGTGGTGATGTGTTTCGTGGAAGTGGCAGGCGTGAGTACAAGACTCAGCGCCTCCTTTAGCACATGTGCCTCACAGTGCACAGCCTCTCACTCGCAGGCGTGCCACTACGGCTGCCGTGATTTGGCAGGAGGTGCGTACCTACTCCCAAACTCTCCTGGGACTATCTACTGCACCCGGGAATCCGTTTTGGCCGCGTGGTGATGTGTTTCGTGGAAGTGGCAGGCGTGACTACAAGGCTCAGCCCTTACACCCTGCACGGCCTCTCACTCTCACGCATGCCACTCCGTCGCCCGTGCTTTCCCGGAGTTGCGCGTCTATTGCCGAGGTTTTCCTGGATCTAGTGCACCTTGCATTTCATTTTGGTGGCGTTGTCATGCGTTTCGTGGAAGTGGCAGGCGTGAGTACAAGGCTCACCGCTTTCTTTAGCACATGTGCCTCATAGTGCACAGCCTCTCACTCGCAGTCGTGCCACTACGGCTGCCGTGATCTGGCAGGAGGTGCGCGCCTACTCCCCAACTCCCCTGGGACTATCTACTGCACCCGGGCATAAGTTTTGGCCGCGTGGTGATGTGTTTCGTGGAAGTGGCAGGCGTGAGTACAGGACTCACCGCCATCCTTAGCACATGTGCCTCACAGTGCACAGCCTCTCACGCGCAGGCGTGCCACTACGGCTGTTGTGATTTGGCAGCAGGTGCCCGACTACTCTCCAACTCCCCTGGGACTATCTACTGCACCCGGGTATCCGTTTTGGCCGCGTGGTGATGTGTTTCGTGGAAGTGGCAGGCGTGAGTACAAGGCTCAGCCCTTACACCTTGCACAGCCTCTCACTCTCACGCATGCCACTCCGTCGCCCGTGCTTTCCCGGAGTTGCGCGTCTATTGCCGAGGTTTCCCTGGGTCTAGTGCACCTGGGATTTCATTTTGGTGGCGTTGTCATGCGTTTCGTGGAAGTGGCAGGCGTGAGTACAAGGCTCACCGCCTTCTTTAGCACATGTGCCTCGTAGTGCACAGCCTCTCACTCGCAGGCGTGCAAATACGGATGCCGTGATTTGGCAGGAGGTGCGCGCCTACTCCCCAACTCCCCTGGGACTATCTACTGCACCCGGGAATAAGTTTTGGCCGCGTGGTGATGTGTTTCGTGGAAGTGGCAGGCGTGAGTACAAGACTCAGCGCCTCCTTTAGCACATGTGCCTCACAGTGCACAGCCTCTCACTCGCAGGCGTGCCACTACGGCTGCCGTGATTTGGCAGGAGGTGCCCGACTACTCTCCAACTCCCCTGGGACTATCTACTGCACCCGGGAATCCGTCTTGGCCGCGTGGTGATGTGTTTCGTGAAAGTGGCAGGCGTGAGTACAAGGCTCAGCCCTTACACCTTGCACAGCCTCTCACTCTCACGCATGCCACTCCGTCGCCCGTGCTTTCCCGGAGTTGCGCGTCTATTGCCGAGGTTTCCCTGGGTCTAGTGCACCTGTGATTTCATTTTGGTGGCGTTGTCATGCGTTTCGTGGAAGTGGCAGGCGTGAGTACAAGGCTCACCGCCTTCTTTAGCACATGTGCCTCGTAGTGCACAGCCTCTCACTCGCAGGCGTGCCACTACGGCTGCCGTGATTTGGCAGGAGGTGTGCGCCTACTCCCCAACTCCCCTGGGACTATCTACTGCACCCGGGAATAAGTTTTGGCCGCGTGGTGATGTGTTTCGTGGAAGTGGCAGGCGTGAGTACAAGACTCAGCGCCTCCTTTAGCACATGTGCCTCACAGTGCACAGCCTCTCACTCGCAGGCGTGCCACTACGGCTGCCGTGATTTGGCAGGAGGTGCGTACCTACTCCCAAACTCCCCTGGGACTATCTCTTGGAAGTAGCAGGCGTCAGTACAAGACTCACCCCTTCCTCTCGCACAGCCTCTCACTCTCACGCATGCCACTCCGTCGCCCGTGAGTTCCCAGAGTTGCGCGTCTATTGCCGAGGATCCGCTGGCTCTAGTGCACCTGGGATTTGATTCTGGTGGCGTTGTCATGCGTTTCGTGGAAGTGGCAGGCGTGAGTACAAGGCTCACCGCCTTCTTTAGCACATGTGCCTCACAGTGCACAGCCTCTCACTCGCAGGCGTGCCACTACGGCTGCCGTGATTTGGCAGGAGGTGCCCGACTACTCTCCAACTCCCCTGGGACTATCTACTGCACCCGTGAATCCGTTTTGTCCGCGTTGTCATGCGTTTCGTGGAAGTGGCATGCGTTGTCATACAAGGCTCACCGCCTTCTTTAGCACACGTGCCTCTTAGTGCACAGTCTCTCACTCGCAGGCGTGTCACGCCGACGCCAGTGACTTGCAGGAGGAGCGCGCCTACTCCCCGATTCCCCTGAGACTATCTACTGCACCGGGGAATCCATTTTGGCCGCGTGGTCATTTGTTTCGTGCAAGTAGCGGGCGTGAGTACAAGACTCACCGCCTTTTTTAGCACATGTGCCTCATAGTGCACAGCCTCTCCCTCGCAGGCGTGCCACACCGGCGCCCGTGATTTGGCAGGAGGTGCACGCCTACTCCCCGACTCCCCTGGGACTATCTAGTGCACCCGCGAATCCATTTTGGCCGCGTGGTCATGTGATAGGTGGAAGTAGCAGGCGTGACTACAAGGCTCACCCCTTCCTTTTGCACAGCCTCTCACTCTCACGCATGCCACTCCGTCGCCCGTGATTTCTCGGAGTTGCGGCTCTATTTCCGAGGCTCCCCTGTGTCTAGTGCATCTGGGATTTCATTTTGGTGGCGTTTTTATGCGTTTTGTGGAAGTGGCAGGCGTGAGTACAAGGCTCACCGCCTTTTTTAGCACATGTGCCTCATAGTGCACAGCCTCTCACTCGCAGGCGTGCCACACCGGCGCCCGTGATTTGGCAGGAGGTGCGCGCCTACTCCCCGACTCCCCTGGGACTATCTAGTGCACCCGCGAATCCGTTTTGGCCGCGTGGTCATGTGATAGGTGGAAGTAGCAGGCGTGACTACAAGGCTCACCCCTTCCTTTTGCACAGCCTCTCACTCTCACGCATGCCACTCCGTCGCCCGTGATTTCTCGGAGTTGCGGCTCTATTTCCGAGGCTCCCCTGTGTCTAGTGCACCTGGCATTTCATTTTGGTGGCGTTTTCATGCGTTTTGTGGAAGTGGCAGGCGTGAGTACAAGGCTCACCGCCTTTTTTAGCACATGTGCCTCATAGTGCACAGTCTCTCACTCGCAGGCGTGTTACGCCGACGCCAGTGACTTGCAGGAGGAGCGCGCCTACTCCCCGATTCCCCTGAGACTATCTACTGCACCCGGGAATCCATTTTGGCCGCGTGGTCATTTGTTTCGTGCAAGTAGCGGGCGTGAGTACAAGACTCACCGCCTTTTTTAGCACATGTGCCTCATAGTGCACAGCCTCTCACTCGCAGGCGTGCCACACCGGCGCCCGTGATTTGGCAGGAGGTGCGCGCCTACTCGCCGACTCCCCTGGGACTATCTAGTGCACCCGCGAATCCGTTTTGGCCGCGTGGTCATGTGATAGGTGGAAGTAGCAGGCGTGACTACAAGGCTCACCCCTTCCTTTTGCACAGCCTCTCACTCTCACGCATGCCACTCCGTCGCCCGTGATTTCTCGGAGTTGCGGCTCTATTTCCGAGGCTCCCCTGTGTCTAGTGCACCTGGCATTTCATTTTGGTGGCGTTTTCATGCGTTTTGTGGAAGTGGCAGGCGTGAGTACAAGGCTCACCGCCTTTTTTAGCACATGTGCCTCATAGTGCACAGCCTCTCACTCGCAGGCGTGCCACACCGGCGCCCGTGATTTGGCAGGAGGTGCGCGCCTACTCGCCGACTCCCCTGGGACTATCTAGTGCACCCGCGAATCCGTTTTGACCGCGTGGTGATGTGTCTCTTGGAAGTAGCAGGCGTCAGTACAAGACTCACCCCTTCCTCTCGCACAGCCTCTCACTCTCACGCATGCCACTCCGTCGCCCGTGAGTTCCCAGAGTTGCGCGTCTATTGCCGAGGATCCGCTGGCTCTAGTGCACCTGGGATTTGATTCTGGTGGCGTTGTCATGCGTTTCGTGGAAGTGGCAGGCGTGAGTACAAGGCTCACCGCCTTCTTTAGCACATGTGCCTCACAGTGCACAGCCTCTCACTCGCAGGCGTGCCACTACGGCTGCCGTGATTTGGCAGGAGGTGCCCGACTACTCTCCAACTCCCCTGGGACTATCTACTGCACCCGGGAATCCGTTTTGTCCGCGTTGTCATGCGTTTCGTGGAAGTGGCATGCGTTGTCATACAAGGCTCACCGCCTTCTTTAGCACACGTGCCTCTTAGTGCACAGTCTCTCACTCGCAGGCGTGTCACGCCGACGCCAGTGACTTGCAGGAGGAGCGCGCCTACTCCCCGATTCCCCTGAGACTATCTACTGCACCGGGGAATCCATTTTGGCCGCGTGGTCATTTGTTTCGTGCAAGTAGCGGGCGTGAGTACAAGACTCACCGCCTTTTTTAGCACATGTGCCTCATAGTGCACAGCCTCTCCCTCGCAGGCGTGCCACACCGGCGCCCGTGATTTGGCAGGAGGTGCACGCCTACTCCCCGACTCCCCTGGGACTATCTAGTGCACCCGCGAATCCATTTTGGCCGCGTGGTCATGTGATAGGTGGAAGTAGCAGGCGTGACTACAAGGCTCACCCCTTCCTTTTGCACAGCCTCTCACTCTCACGCATGCCACTCCGTCGCCCGTGATTTCTCGGAGTTGCGGCTCTATTTCCGAGGCTCCCCTGTGTCTAGTGCATCTGGGATTTCATTTTGGTGGCGTTTTCATGCGTTTTGTGGAAGTGGCAGGCGTGAGTACAAGGCTCACCGCCTTTTTTAGCACATGTGCCTCATAGTGCACAGCCTCTCACTCGCAGGCGTGCCACACCGGCGCCCGTGATTTGGCAGGAGGTGCGCGCCTACTCCCCGACTCCCCTGGGACTATCTAGTGCACCCGCGAATCCGTTTTGGCCGCGTGGTCATGTGATAGGTGGAAGTAGCAGGCGTGACTACAAGGCTCACCCCTTCCTTTTGCACAGCCTCTCACTCTCACGCATGCCACTCCGTCGCCCGTGATTTCTCGGAGTTGCGGCTCTATTTCCGAGGCTCCCCTGTGTCTAGTGCACCTGGCATTTCATTTTGGTGGCGTTTTCATGCGTTTTGTGGAAGTGGCAGGCGTGAGTACAAGGCTCACCGCCTTTTTTAGCACATGTGCCTCATAGTGCACAGTCTCTCACTCGCAGGCGTGTTACGCCGACGCCAGTGACTTGCAGGAGGAGCGCGCCTACTCCCCGATTCCCCTGAGACTATCTACTGCACCCGGGAATCCATTTTGGCCGCGTGGTCATTTGTTTCGTGCAAGTAGCGGGCGTGAGTACAAGACTCACCGCCTTTTTTAGCACATGTGCCTCATAGTGCACAGCCTCTCACTCGCAGGCGTGCCACACCGGCGCCCGTGATTTGGCAGGAGGTGCGCGCCTACTCGCCGACTCCCCTGGGACTATCTAGTGCACCCGCGAATCCGTTTTGACCGCGTGGTGATGTGTTTCTTGGAAGTAGCAGGCGTGAGTACAAGGCTCACCCCTTCCTCTTGCACACCGTCTCACTCTCACGCATGCCACTCCGTCGCCCGTGAGTTCCCGGAGTTGCGCGTCTATTGCCGAGGATCCGCTGGGTCTAGTGCACCTGGGATTTGATTCTGGTGGCGTTGTCATGCGTTTTGTGGAAGTGGCAGGCGTGAGTACAAGGCTCACCGCCTTTTTTAGCACATGTGCCTCATAGTGCACAGCCTCTCCCTCGCAGGCGTGCCACACCGGCGCCCGTGATTTGGCAGGAGGTGCGCGCCTACTCCCCGACTCCCCTGGGACTATCTAGTGCAACCGCGAATCCGTTTTGGCCGCGTGGTCATGTGATAGGTGGAAGTAGCAGGCGTGACTACAAGGCTCACCCCTTCCTTTTGCACAGCCTCTCACTCTCACGCATGCCACTCCGTCGCCCGTGATTTCTCGGAGTTGCGGCTCTATTTCCGAGGCTCCCCTGTGTCTAGTGCACCTGGCATTTCATTTTGGTGGCGTTTTCATGCGTTTTGTGGAAGTGGCAGGCGTGAGTACAAGGCTCACCGCCTTTTTTAGCACATGTGCCTCATAGTGCACAGCCTCTCACTCGCAGGCGTGCCACACCGGCGCCCGTGATTTGGCAGGAGGTGCGCGCCTACTCGCCGACTCCCCTGGGACTATCTAGTGCACCCGCGAATCCGTTTTGACCGCGTGGTGATGTGTCTCTTGGAAGTAGCAGGCGTCAGTACAAGGCTCACCCCTTCCTCTCGCACAGCCTCTCACTCTCACGCATGCCACTCCGTCGCCCGTGAGTTCCCAGAGTTGCGCGTCTATTGCCGAGGATCCGCTGGCTCTAGTGCACCTGGGATTTGATTCTGGTGGCGTTGTCATGCGTTTCGTGGAAGTGGCAGGCGTGAGTACAAGGCTCACCGCCTTCTTTAGCACATGTGCCTCACAGTGCACAGCCTCTCACTCGCAGGCGTGCCACTACGGCTGCCGTGATTTGGCAGGAGGTGCCCGACTACTCTCCAACTCCCCTGGGACTATCTACTGCACCCGGGAATCCGTTTTGTCCGCGTTGTCATGCGTTTCGTGGAAGTGGCATGCGTTGTCATACAAGGCTCACCGCCTTCTTTAGCACACGTGCCTCTTAGTGCACAGTCTCTCACTCGCAGGCGTGTCACGCCGACGCCAGTGACTTGCAGGAGGAGCGCGCCTACTCCCCGATTCCCCTGAGACTATCTACTGCACCGGGGAATCCATTTTGGCCGCGTGGTCATTTGTTTCGTGCAAGTAGCGGGCGTGAGTACAAGACTCACCGCCTTTTTTAGCACATGTGCCTCATAGTGCACAGCCTCTCCCTCGCAGGCGTGCCACACCGGCGCCCGTGATTTGGCAGGAGGTGCACGCCTACTCCCCGACTCCCCTGGGACTATCTAGTGCACCCGCGAATCCATTTTGGCCGCGTGGTCATGTGATAGGTGGAAGTAGCAGGCGTGACTACAAGGCTCACCCCTTCCTTTTGCACAGCCTCTCACTCTCACGCATGCCACTCCGTCGCCCGTGATTTCTCGGAGTTGCGGCTCTATTTCCGAGGCTCCCCTGTGTCTAGTGCATCTGGGATTTCATTTTGGTGGCGTTTTCATGCGTTTTGTGGAAGTGGCAGGCGTGAGTACAAGGCTCACCGCCTTTTTTAGCACATGTGCCTCATAGTGCACAGCCTCTCACTCGCAGGCGTGCCACACCGGCGCCCGTGATTTGGCAGGAGGTGCGCGCCTACTCCCCGACTCCCCTGGGACTATCTAGTGCACCCGCGAATCCGTTTTGGCCGCGTGGTCATGTGATAGGTGGAAGTAGCAGGCGTGACTACAAGGCTCACCCCTTCCTTTTGCACAGCCTCTCACTCTCACGCATGCCACTCCGTCGCCCGTGATTTCTCGGAGTTGCGGCTCTATTTCCGAGGCTCCCCTGTGTCTAGTGCACCTGGCATTTCATTTTGGTGGCGTTTTCATGCGTTTTGTGGAAGTGGCAGGCGTGAGTACAAGGCTCACCGCCTTTTTTAGCACATGTGCCTCATAGTGCACAGTCTCTCACTCGCAGGCGTGTTACGCCGACGCCAGTGACTTGCAGGAGGAGCGCGCCTACTCCCCGATTCCCCTGAGACTATCTACTGCACCCGGGAATCCATTTTGGCCGCGTGGTCATTTGTTTCGTGCAAGTAGCGGGCGTGAGTACAAGACTCACCGCCTTTTTTAGCACATGTGCCTCATAGTGCACAGCCTCTCACTCGCAGGCGTGCCACACCGGCGCCCGTGATTTGGCAGGAGGTGCGCGCCTACTCGCCGACTCCCCTGGGACTATCTAGTGCACCCGCGAATCCGTTTTGGCCGCGTGGTCATGTGATAGGTGGAAGTAGCAGGCGTGACTACAAGGCTCACCCCTTCCTTTTGCACAGCCTCTCACTCTCACGCATGCCACTCCGTCGCCCGTGATTTCTCGGAGTTGCGGCTCTATTTCCGAGGCTCCCCTGTGTCTAGTGCACCTGGCATTTCATTTTGGTGGCGTTTTCATGCGTTTTGTGGAAGTGGCAGGCGTGAGTACAAGGCTCACCGCCTTTTTTAGCACATGTGCCTCATAGTGCACAGCCTCTCACTCGCAGGCGTGCCACACCGGCGCCCGTGATTTGGCAGGAGGTGCGCGCCTACTCGCCGACTCCCCTGGGACTATCTAGTGCACCCGCGAATCCGTTTTGACCGCGTGGTGATGTGTCTCTTGGAAGTAGCAGGCGTCAGTACAAGGCTCACCCCTTCCTCTCGCACAGCCTCTCACTCTCACGCATGCCACTCCGTCGCCCGTGAGTTCCCAGAGTTGCGCGTCTATTGCCGAGGATCCGCTGGCTCTAGTGCACCTGGGATTTGATTCTGGTGGCGTTGTCATGCGTTTCGTGGAAGTGGCAGGCGTGAGTACAAGGCTCACCGCCTTCTTTAGCACATGTGCCTCACAGTGCACAGCCTCTCACTCGCAGGCGTGCCACTACGGCTGCCGTGATTTGGCAGGAGGTGCCCGACTACTCTCCAACTCCCCTGGGACTATCTACTGCACCCGGGAATCCGTTTTGTCCGCGTTGTCATGCGTTTCGTGGAAGTGGCATGCGTTGTCATACAAGGCTCACCGCCTTCTTTAGCACACGTGCCTCTTAGTGCACAGTCTCTCACTCGCAGGCGTGTCACGCCGACGCCAGTGACTTGCAGGAGGAGCGCGCCTACTCCCCGATTCCCCTGAGACTATCTACTGCACCGGGGAATCCATTTTGGCCGCGTGGTCATTTGTTTCGTGCAAGTAGCGGGCGTGAGTACAAGACTCACCGCCTTTTTTAGCACATGTGCCTCATAGTGCACAGCCTCTCCCTCGCAGGCGTGCCACACCGGCGCCCGTGATTTGGCAGGAGGTGCACGCCTACTCCCCGACTCCCCTGGGACTATCTAGTGCACCCGCGAATCCATTTTGGCCGCGTGGTCATGTGATAGGTGGAAGTAGCAGGCGTGACTACAAGGCTCACCCCTTCCTTTTGCACAGCCTCTCACTCTCACGCATGCCACTCCGTCGCCCGTGATTTCTCGGAGTTGCGGCTCTATTTCCGAGGCTCCCCTGTGTCTAGTGCATCTGGGATTTCATTTTGGTGGCGTTTTCATGCGTTTTGTGGAAGTGGCAGGCGTGAGTACAAGGCTCACCGCCTTTTTTAGCACATGTGCCTCATAGTGCACAGCCTCTCACTCGCAGGCGTGCCACACCGGCGCCCGTGATTTGGCAGGAGGTGCGCGCCTACTCCCCGACTCCCCTGGGACTATCTAGTGCACCCGCGAATCCGTTTTGGCCGCGTGGTCATGTGATAGGTGGAAGTAGCAGGCGTGACTACAAGGCTCACCCCTTCCTTTTGCACAGCCTCTCACTCTCACGCATGCCACTCCGTCGCCCGTGATTTCTCGGAGTTGCGGCTCTATTTCCGAGGCTCCCCTGTGTCTAGTGCACCTGGCATTTCATTTTGGTGGCGTTTTCATGCGTTTTGTGGAAGTGGCAGGCGTGAGTACAAGGCTCACCGCCTTTTTTAGCACATGTGCCTCATAGTGCACAGTCTCTCACTCGCAGGCGTGTTACGCCGACGCCAGTGACTTGCAGGAGGAGCGCGCCTACTCCCCGATTCCCCTGAGACTATCTACTGCACCCGGGAATCCATTTTGGCCGCGTGGTCATTTGTTTCGTGCAAGTAGCGGGCGTGAGTACAAGACTCACCGCCTTTTTTAGCACATGTGCCTCATAGTGCACAGCCTCTCACTCGCAGGCGTGCCACACCGGCGCCCGTGATTTGGCAGGAGGTGCGCGCCTACTCGCCGACTCCCCTGGGACTATCTAGTGCACCCGCGAATCCGTTTTGACCGCGTGGTGATGTGTTTCTTGGAAGTAGCAGGCGTGAGTACAAGGCTCACCCCTTCCTCTTGCACACCGTCTCACTCTCACGCATGCCACTCCGTCGCCCGTGAGTTCCCGGAGTTGCGCGTCTATTGCCGAGGATCCGCTGGGTCTAGTGCACCTGGGATTTGATTCTGGTGGCGTTGTCATGCGTTTTGTGGAAGTGGCAGGCGTGAGTACAAGGCTCACCGCCTTTTTTAGCACATGTGCCTCATAGTGCACAGCCTCTCCCTCGCAGGCGTGCCACACCGGCGCCCGTGATTTGGCAGGAGGTGCGCGCCTACTCCCCGACTCCCCTGGGACTATCTAGTGCACCCGCGAATCCGTTTTGGCCGCGTGGTCATGTGATAGGTGGAAGTAGCAGGCGTGACTACAAGGCTCACCCCTTCCTTTTGCACAGCCTCTCACTCTCACGCATGCCACTCCGTCGCCCGTGATTTCTCGGAGTTGCGGCTCTATTTCCGAGGCTCCCCTGTGTCTAGTGCACCTGGCATTTCATTTTGGTGGCGTTTTCATGCGTTTTGTGGAAGTGGCAGGCGTGAGTACAAGGCTCACCGCCTTTTTTAGCACATGTGCCTCATAGTGCACAGCCTCTCACTCGCAGGCGTGCCACACCGGCGCCCGTGATTTGGCAGGAGGTGCGCGCCTACTCGCCGACTCCCCTGGGACTATCTAGTGCACCCGCGAATCCGTTTTGACCGCGTGGTGATGTGTCTCTTGGAAGTAGCAGGCGTCAGTACAAGGCTCACCCCTTCCTCTCGCACAGCCTCTCACTCTCACGCATGCCACTCCGTCGCCCGTGAGTTCCCAGAGTTGCGCGTCTATTGCCGAGGATCCGCTGGCTCTAGTGCACCTGGGATTTGATTCTGGTGGCGTTGTCATGCGTTTCGTGGAAGTGGCAGGCGTGAGTACAAGGCTCACCGCCTTCTTTAGCACATGTGCCTCACAGTGCACAGCCTCTCACTCGCAGGCGTGCCACTACGGCTGCCGTGATTTGGCAGGAGGTGCCCGACTACTCTCCAACTCCCCTGGGACTATCTACTGCACCCGGGAATCCGTTTTGTCCGCGTTGTCATGCGTTTCGTGGAAGTGGCATGCGTTGTCATACAAGGCTCACCGCCTTCTTTAGCACACGTGCCTCTTAGTGCACAGTCTCTCACTCGCAGGCGTGTCACGCCGACGCCAGTGACTTGCAGGAGGAGCGCGCCTACTCCCCGATTCCCCTGAGACTATCTACTGCACCGGGGAATCCATTTTGGCCGCGTGGTCATTTGTTTCGTGCAAGTAGCGGGCGTGAGTACAAGACTCACCGCCTTTTTTAGCACATGTGCCTCATAGTGCACAGCCTCTCCCTCGCAGGCGTGCCACACCGGCGCCCGTGATTTGGCAGGAGGTGCACGCCTACTCCCCGACTCCCCTGGGACTATCTAGTGCACCCGCGAATCCATTTTGGCCGCGTGGTCATGTGATAGGTGGAAGTAGCAGGCGTGACTACAAGGCTCACCCCTTCCTTTTGCACAGCCTCTCACTCTCACGCATGCCACTCCGTCGCCCGTGATTTCTCGGAGTTGCGGCTCTATTTCCGAGGCTCCCCTGTGTCTAGTGCATCTGGGATTTCATTTTGGTGGCGTTTTCATGCGTTTTGTGGAAGTGGCAGGCGTGAGTACAAGGCTCACCGCCTTTTTTAGCACATGTGCCTCATAGTGCACAGCCTCTCACTCGCAGGCGTGCCACACCGGCGCCCGTGATTTGGCAGGAGGTGCGCGCCTACTCCCCGACTCCCCTGGGACTATCTAGTGCACCCGCGAATCCGTTTTGGCCGCGTGGTCATGTGATAGGTGGAAGTAGCAGGCGTGACTACAAGGCTCACCCCTTCCTTTTGCACAGCCTCTCACTCTCACGCATGCCACTCCGTCGCCCGTGATTTCTCGGAGTTGCGGCTCTATTTCCGAGGCTCCCCTGTGTCTAGTGCACCTGGCATTTCATTTTGGTGGCGTTTTCATGCGTTTTGTGGAAGTGGCAGGCGTGAGTACAAGGCTCACCGCCTTTTTTAGCACATGTGCCTCATAGTGCACAGTCTCTCACTCGCAGGCGTGTTACGCCGACGCCAGTGACTTGCAGGAGGAGCGCGCCTACTCCCCGATTCCCCTGAGACTATCTACTGCACCCGGGAATCCATTTTGGCCGCGTGGTCATTTGTTTCGTGCAAGTAGCGGGCGTGAGTACAAGACTCACCGCCTTTTTTAGCACATGTGCCTCATAGTGCACAGCCTCTCACTCGCAGGCGTGCCACACCGGCGCCCGTGATTTGGCAGGAGGTGCGCGCCTACTCGCCGACTCCCCTGGGACTATCTAGTGCACCCGCGAATCCGTTTTGGCCGCGTGGTCATGTGATAGGTGGAAGTAGCAGGCGTGACTACAAGGCTCACCCCTTCCTTTTGCACAGCCTCTCACTCTCACGCATGCCACTCCGTCGCCCGTGATTTCTCGGAGTTGCGGCTCTATTTCCGAGGCTCCCCTGTGTCTAGTGCACCTGGCATTTCATTTTGGTGGCGTTTTCATGCGTTTTGTGGAAGTGGCAGGCGTGAGTACAAGGCTCACCGCCTTTTTTAGCACATGTGCCTCATAGTGCACAGCCTCTCACTCGCAGGCGTGCCACACCGGCGCCCGTGATTTGGCAGGAGGTGCGCGCCTACTCGCCGACTCCCCTGGGACTATCTAGTGCACCCGCGAATCCGTTTTGACCGCGTGGTGATGTGTCTCTTGGAAGTAGCAGGCGTCAGTACAAGGCTCACCCCTTCCTCTCGCACAGCCTCTCACTCTCACGCATGCCACTCCGTCGCCCGTGAGTTCCCAGAGTTGCGCGTCTATTGCCGAGGATCCGCTGGCTCTAGTGCACCTGGGATTTGATTCTGGTGGCGTTGTCATGCGTTTCGTGGAAGTGGCAGGCGTGAGTACAAGGCTCACCGCCTTCTTTAGCACATGTGCCTCACAGTGCACAGCCTCTCACTCGCAGGCGTGCCACTACGGCTGCCGTGATTTGGCAGGAGGTGCCCGACTACTCTCCAACTCCCCTGGGACTATCTACTGCACCCGGGAATCCGTTTTGTCCGCGTTGTCATGCGTTTCGTGGAAGTGGCATGCGTTGTCATACAAGGCTCACCGCCTTCTTTAGCACACGTGCCTCTTAGTGCACAGTCTCTCACTCGCAGGCGTGTCACGCCGACGCCAGTGACTTGCAGGAGGAGCGCGCCTACTCCCCGATTCCCCTGAGACTATCTACTGCACCGGGGAATCCATTTTGGCCGCGTGGTCATTTGTTTCGTGCAAGTAGCGGGCGTGAGTACAAGACTCACCGCCTTTTTTAGCACATGTGCCTCATAGTGCACAGCCTCTCCCTCGCAGGCGTGCCACACCGGCGCCCGTGATTTGGCAGGAGGTGCACGCCTACTCCCCGACTCCCCTGGGACTATCTAGTGCACCCGCGAATCCATTTTGGCCGCGTGGTCATGTGATAGGTGGAAGTAGCAGGCGTGACTACAAGGCTCACCCCTTCCTTTTGCACAGCCTCTCACTCTCACGCATGCCACTCCGTCGCCCGTGATTTCTCGGAGTTGCGGCTCTATTTCCGAGGCTCCCCTGTGTCTAGTGCATCTGGGATTTCATTTTGGTGGCGTTTTCATGCGTTTTGTGGAAGTGGCAGGCGTGAGTACAAGGCTCACCGCCTTTTTTAGCACATGTGCCTCATAGTGCACAGCCTCTCACTCGCAGGCGTGCCACACCGGCGCCCGTGATTTGGCAGGAGGTGCGCGCCTACTCCCCGACTCCCCTGGGACTATCTAGTGCACCCGCGAATCCGTTTTGGCCGCGTGGTCATGTGATAGGTGGAAGTAGCAGGCGTGACTACAAGGCTCACCCCTTCCTTTTGCACAGCCTCTCACTCTCACGCATGCCACTCCGTCGCCCGTGATTTCTCGGAGTTGCGGCTCTATTTCCGAGGCTCCCCTGTGTCTAGTGCACCTGGCATTTCATTTTGGTGGCGTTTTCATGCGTTTTGTGGAAGTGGCAGGCGTGAGTACAAGGCTCACCGCCTTTTTTAGCACATGTGCCTCATAGTGCACAGTCTCTCACTCGCAGGCGTGTTACGCCGACGCCAGTGACTTGCAGGAGGAGCGCGCCTACTCCCCGATTCCCCTGAGACTATCTACTGCACCCGGGAATCCATTTTGGCCGCGTGGTCATTTGTTTCGTGCAAGTAGCGGGCGTGAGTACAAGACTCACCGCCTTTTTTAGCACATGTGCCTCATAGTGCACAGCCTCTCACTCGCAGGCGTGCCACACCGGCGCCCGTGATTTGGCAGGAGGTGCGCGCCTACTCGCCGACTCCCCTGGGACTATCTAGTGCACCCGCGAATCCGTTTTGACCGCGTGGTGATGTGTTTCTTGGAAGTAGCAGGCGTGAGTACAAGGCTCACCCCTTCCTCTTGCACACCGTCTCACTCTCACGCATGCCACTCCGTCGCCCGTGAGTTCCCGGAGTTGCGCGTCTATTGCCGAGGATCCGCTGGGTCTAGTGCACCTGGGATTTGATTCTGGTGGCGTTGTCATGCGTTTTGTGGAAGTGGCAGGCGTGAGTACAAGGCTCACCGCCTTTTTTAGCACATGTGCCTCATAGTGCACAGCCTCTCCCTCGCAGGCGTGCCACACCGGCGCCCGTGATTTGGCAGGAGGTGCGCGCCTACTCCCCGACTCCCCTGGGACTATCTAGTGCACCCGCGAATCCGTTTTGGCCGCGTGGTCATGTGATAGGTGGAAGTAGCAGGCGTGACTACAAGGCTCACCCCTTCCTTTTGCACAGCCTCTCACTCTCACGCATGCCACTCCGTCGCCCGTGATTTCTCGGAGTTGCGGCTCTATTTCCGAGGCTCCCCTGTGTCTAGTGCACCTGGCATTTCATTTTGGTGGCGTTTTCATGCGTTTTGTGGAAGTGGCAGGCGTGAGTACAAGGCTCACCGCCTTTTTTAGCACATGTGCCTCATAGTGCACAGCCTCTCACTCGCAGGCGTGCCACACCGGCGCCCGTGATTTGGCAGGAGGTGCGCGCCTACTCGCCGACTCCCCTGGGACTATCTAGTGCACCCGCGAATCCGTTTTGACCGCGTGGTGATGTGTCTCTTGGAAGTAGCAGGCGTCAGTACAAGGCTCACCCCTTCCTCTCGCACAGCCTCTCACTCTCACGCATGCCACTCCGTCGCCCGTGAGTTCCCAGAGTTGCGCGTCTATTGCCGAGGATCCGCTGGCTCTAGTGCACCTGGGATTTGATTCTGGTGGCGTTGTCATGCGTTTCGTGGAAGTGGCAGGCGTGAGTACAAGGCTCACCGCCTTCTTTAGCACATGTGCCTCACAGTGCACAGCCTCTCACTCGCAGGCGTGCCACTACGGCTGCCGTGATTTGGCAGGAGGTGCCCGACTACTCTCCAACTCCCCTGGGACTATCTACTGCACCCGGGAATCCGTTTTGTCCGCGTTGTCATGCGTTTCGTGGAAGTGGCATGCGTTGTCATACAAGGCTCACCGCCTTCTTTAGCACACGTGCCTCTTAGTGCACAGTCTCTCACTCGCAGGCGTGTCACGCCGACGCCAGTGACTTGCAGGAGGAGCGCGCCTACTCCCCGATTCCCCTGAGACTATCTACTGCACCGGGGAATCCATTTTGGCCGCGTGGTCATTTGTTTCGTGCAAGTAGCGGGCGTGAGTACAAGACTCACCGCCTTTTTTAGCACATGTGCCTCATAGTGCACAGCCTCTCCCTCGCAGGCGTGCCACACCGGCGCCCGTGATTTGGCAGGAGGTGCACGCCTACTCCCCGACTCCCCTGGGACTATCTAGTGCACCCGCGAATCCATTTTGGCCGCGTGGTCATGTGATAGGTGGAAGTAGCAGGCGTGACTACAAGGCTCACCCCTTCCTTTTGCACAGCCTCTCACTCTCACGCATGCCACTCCGTCGCCCGTGATTTCTCGGAGTTGCGGCTCTATTTCCGAGGCTCCCCTGTGTCTAGTGCATCTGGGATTTCATTTTGGTGGCGTTTTCATGCGTTTTGTGGAAGTGGCAGGCGTGAGTACAAGGCTCACCGCCTTTTTTAGCACATGTGCCTCATAGTGCACAGCCTCTCACTCGCAGGCGTGCCACACCGGCGCCCGTGATTTGGCAGGAGGTGCGCGCCTACTCCCCGACTCCCCTGGGACTATCTAGTGCACCCGCGAATCCGTTTTGGCCGCGTGGTCATGTGATAGGTGGAAGTAGCAGGCGTGACTACAAGGCTCACCCCTTCCTTTTGCACAGCCTCTCACTCTCACGCATGCCACTCCGTCGCCCGTGATTTCTCGGAGTTGCGGCTCTATTTCCGAGGCTCCCCTGTGTCTAGTGCACCTGGCATTTCATTTTGGTGGCGTTTTCATGCGTTTTGTGGAAGTGGCAGGCGTGAGTACAAGGCTCACCGCCTTTTTTAGCACATGTGCCTCATAGTGCACAGTCTCTCACTCGCAGGCGTGTTAAGCCGACGCCAGTGACTTGCAGGAGGAGCGCGCCTACTCCCCGATTCCCCTGAGACTATCTACTGCACCCGGGAATCCATTTTGGCCGCGTGGTCATTTGTTTCGTGCAAGTAGCGGGCGTGAGTACAAGACTCACCGCCTTTTTTAGCACATGTGCCTCATAGTGCACAGCCTCTCACTCGCAGGCGTGCCACACCGGCGCCCGTGATTTGGCAGGAGGTGCGCGCCTACTCGCCGACTCCCCTGGGACTATCTAGTGCACCCGCGAATCCGTTTTGGCCGCGTGGTCATGTGATAGGTGGAAGTAGCAGGCGTGACTACAAGGCTCACCCCTTCCTTTTGCACAGCCTCTCACTCTCACGCATGCCACTCCGTCGCCCGTGATTTCTCGGAGTTGCGGCTCTATTTCCGAGGCTCCCCTGTGTCTAGTGCACCTGGCATTTCATTTTGGTGGCGTTTTCATGCGTTTTGTGGAAGTGGCAGGCGTGAGTACAAGGCTCACCGCCTTTTTTAGCACATGTGCCTCATAGTGCACAGCCTCTCACTCGCAGGCGTGCCACACCGGCGCCCGTGATTTGGCAGGAGGTGCGCGCCTACTCGCCGACTCCCCTGGGACTATCTAGTGCACCCGCGAATCCGTTTTGACCGCGTGGTGATGTGTCTCTTGGAAGTAGCAGGCGTCAGTACAAGGCTCACCCCTTCCTCTCGCACAGCCTCTCACTCTCACGCATGCCACTCCGTCGCCCGTGAGTTCCCAGAGTTGCGCGTCTATTGCCGAGGATCCGCTGGCTCTAGTGCACCTGGGATTTGATTCTGGTGGCGTTGTCATGCGTTTCGTGGAAGTGGCAGGCGTGAGTACAAGGCTCACCGCCTTCTTTAGCACATGTGCCTCACAGTGCACAGCCTCTCACTCGCAGGCGTGCCACTACGGCTGCCGGGATTTGGCAGGAGGTGCCCGACTACTCTCCAACTCCCCTGGGACTATCTACTGCACCCGGGAATCCGTTTTGTCCGCGTTGTCATGCGTTTCGTGGAAGTGGCATGCGTTGTCATACAAGGCTCACCGCCTTCTTTAGCACACGTGCCTCTTAGTGCACAGTCTCTCACTCGCAGGCGTGTCACGCCGACGCCAGTGACTTGCAGGAGGAGCGCGCCTACTCCCCGATTCCCCTGAGACTATCTACTGCACCGGGGAATCCATTTTGGCCGCGTGGTCATTTGTTTCGTGCAAGTAGCGGGCGTGAGTACAAGACTCACCGCCTTTTTTAGCACATGTGCCTCATAGTGCACAGCCTCTCCCTCGCAGGCGTGCCACACCGGCGCCCGTGATTTGGCAGGAGGTGCACGCCTACTCCCCGACTCCCCTGGGACTATCTAGTGCACCCGCGAATCCATTTTGGCCGCGTGGTCATGTGATAGGTGGAAGTAGCAGGCGTGACTACAAGGCTCACCCCTTCCTTTTGCACAGCCTCTCACTCTCACGCATGCCACTCCGTCGCCCGTGATTTCTCGGAGTTGCGGCTCTATTTCCGAGGCTCCCCTGTGTCTAGTGCATCTGGGATTTCATTTTGGTGGCGTTTTCATGCGTTTTGTGGAAGTGGCAGGCGTGAGTACAAGGCTCACCGCCTTTTTTAGCACATGTGCCTCATAGTGCACAGCCTCTCACTCGCAGGCGTGCCACACCGGCGCCCGTGATTTGGCAGGAGGTGCGCGCCTACTCCCCGACTCCCCTGGGACTATCTAGTGCACCCGCGAATCCGTTTTGGCCGCGTGGTCATGTGATAGGTGGAAGTAGCAGGCGTGACTACAAGGCTCACCCCTTCCTTTTGCACAGCCTCTCACTCTCACGCATGCCACTCCGTCGCCCGTGATTTCTCGGAGTTGCGGCTCTATTTCCGAGGCTCCCCTGTGTCTAGTGCACCTGGCATTTCATTTTGGTGGCGTTTTCATGCGTTTTGTGGAAGTGGCAGGCGTGAGTACAAGGCTCACCGCCTTTTTTAGCACATGTGCCTCATAGTGCACAGTCTCTCACTCGCAGGCGTGTTACGCCGACGCCAGTGACTTGCAGGAGGAGCGCGCCTACTCCCCGATTCCCCTGAGACTATCTACTGCACCCGGGAATCCATTTTGGCCGCGTGGTCATTTGTTTCGTGCAAGTAGCGGGCGTGAGTACAAGACTCACCGCCTTTTTTAGCACATGTGCCTCATAGTGCACAGCCTCTCACTCGCAGGCGTGCCACACCGGCGCCCGTGATTTGGCAGGAGGTGCGCGCCTACTCGCCGACTCCCCTGGGACTATCTAGTGCACCCGCGAATCCGTTTTGACCGCGTGGTGATGTGTTTCTTGGAAGTAGCAGGCGTGAGTACAAGGCTCACCCCTTCCTCTTGCACACCGTCTCACTCTCACGCATGCCACTCCGTCGCCCGTGAGTTCCCGGAGTTGCGCGTCTATTGCCGAGGATCCGCTGGGTCTAGTGCACCTGGGATTTGATTCTGGTGGCGTTGTCATGCGTTTTGTGGAAGTGGCAGGCGTGAGTACAAGGCTCACCGCCTTTTTTAGCACATGTGCCTCATAGTGCACAGCCTCTCCCTCGCAGGCGTGCCACACCGGCGCCCGTGATTTGGCAGGAGGTGCGCGCCTACTCCCCGACTCCCCTGGGACTATCTAGTGCACCCGCGAATCCGTTTTGGCCGCGTGGTCATGTGATAGGTGGAAGTAGCAGGCGTGACTACAAGGCTCACCCCTTCCTTTTGCACAGCCTCTCACTCTCACGCATGCCACTCCGTCGCCCGTGATTTCTCGGAGTTGCGGCTCTATTTCCGAGGCTCCCCTGTGTCTAGTGCACCTGGCATTTCATTTTGGTGGCGTTTTCATGCGTTTTGTGGAAGTGGCAGGCGTGAGTACAAGGCTCACCGCCTTTTTTAGCACATGTGCCTCATAGTGCACAGCCTCTCACTCGCAGGCGTGCCACACCGGCGCCCGTGATTTGGCAGGAGGTGCGCGCCTACTCGCCGACTCCCCTGGGACTATCTAGTGCACCCGCGAATCCGTTTTGACCGCGTGGTGATGTGTCTCTTGGAAGTAGCAGGCGTCAGTACAAGACTCACCCCTTCCTCTCGCACAGCCTCTCACTCTCACGCATGCCACTCCGTCGCCCGTGAGTTCCCAGAGTTGCGCGTCTATTGCCGAGGATCCGCTGGCTCTAGTGCACCTGGGATTTGATTCTGGTGGCGTTGTCATGCGTTTCGTGGAAGTGGCAGGCGTGAGTACAAGGCTCACCGCCTTCTTTAGCACATGTGCCTCACAGTGCACAGCCTCTCACTCGCAGGCGTGCCACTACGGCTGCCGTGATTTGGCAGGAGGTGCCCGACTACTCTCCAACTCCCCTGGGACTATCTACTGCACCCGGGAATCCGTTTTGTCCGCGTTGTCATGCGTTTCGTGGAAGTGGCATGCGTTGTCATACAAGGCTCACCGCCTTCTTTAGCACACGTGCCTCTTAGTGCACAGTCTCTCACTCGCAGGCGTGTCACGCCGACGCCAGTGACTTGCAGGAGGAGCGCGCCTACTCCCCGATTCCCCTGAGACTATCTACTGCACCGGGGAATCCATTTTGGCCGCGTGGTCATTTGTTTCGTGCAAGTAGCGGGCGTGAGTACAAGACTCACCGCCTTTTTTAGCACATGTGCCTCATAGTGCACAGCCTCTCCCTCGCAGGCGTGCCACACCGGCGCCCGTGATTTGGCAGGAGGTGCACGCCTACTCCCCGACTCCCCTGGGACTATCTAGTGCACCCGCGAATCCATTTTGGCCGCGTGGTCATGTGATAGGTGGAAGTAGCAGGCGTGACTACAAGGCTCACCCCTTCCTTTTGCACAGCCTCTCACTCTCACGCATGCCACTCCGTCGCCCGTGATTTCTCGGAGTTGCGGCTCTATTTCCGAGGCTCCCCTGTGTCTAGTGCATCTGGGATTTCATTTTGGTGGCGTTTTCATGCGTTTTGTGGAAGTGGCAGGCGTGAGTACAAGGCTCACCGCCTTTTTTAGCACATGTGCCTCATAGTGCACAGCCTCTCACTCGCAGGCGTGCCACACCGGCGCCCGTGATTTGGCAGGAGGTGCGCGCCTACTCGCCGACTCCCCTGGGACTATCTAGTGCACCCGCGAATCCGTTTTGACCGCGTGGTGATGTGTCTCTTGGAAGTAGCAGGCGTCAGTACAAGACTCACCCCTTCCTCTCGCACAGCCTCTCACTCTCACGCATGCCACTCCGTCGCCCGTGAGTTCCCAGAGTTGCGCGTCTATTGCCGAGGATCCGCTGGCTCTAGTGCACCTGGGATTTGATTCTGGTGGCGTTGTCATGCGTTTCGTGGAAGTGGCAGGCGTGAGTACAAGGCTCACCGCCTTCTTTAGCACATGTGCCTCACAGTGCACAGCCTCTCACTCGCAGGCGTGCCACTACGGCTGCCGTGATTTGGCAGGAGGTGCCCGACTACTCTCCAACTCCCCTGGGACTATCTACTGCACCCGGGAATCCGTTTTGTCCGCGTTGTCATGCGTTTCGTGGAAGTGGCATGCGTTGTCATACAAGGCTCACCGCCTTCTTTAGCACACGTGCCTCTTAGTGCACAGTCTCTCACTCGCAGGCGTGTCACGCCGACGCCAGTGACTTGCAGGAGGAGCGCGCCTACTCCCCGATTCCCCTGAGACTATCTACTGCACCGGGGAATCCATTTTGGCCGCGTGGTCATTTGTTTCGTGCAAGTAGCGGGCGTGAGTACAAGACTCACCGCCTTTTTTAGCACATGTGCCTCATAGTGCACAGCCTCTCCCTCGCAGGCGTGCCACACCGGCGCCCGTGATTTGGCAGGAGGTGCACGCCTACTCCCCGACTCCCCTGGGACTATCTAGTGCACCCGCGAATCCATTTTGGCCGCGTGGTCATGTGATAGGTGGAAGTAGCAGGCGTGACTACAAGGCTCACCCCTTCCTTTTGCACAGCCTCTCACTCTCACGCATGCCACTCCGTCGCCCGTGATTTCTCGGAGTTGCGGCTCTATTTCCGAGGCTCCCCTGTGTCTAGTGCATCTGGGATTTCATTTTGGTGGCGTTTTCATGCGTTTTGTGGAAGTGGCAGGCGTGAGTACAAGGCTCACCGCCTTTTTTAGCACATGTGCCTCATAGTGCACAGCCTCTCACTCGCAGGCGTGCCACACCGGCGCCCGTGATTTGGCAGGAGGTGCGCGCCTACTCCCCGACTCCCCTGGGACTATCTAGTGCACCCGCGAATCCGTTTTGGCCGCGTGGTCATGTGATAGGTGGAAGTAGCAGGCGTGACTACAAGGCTCACCCCTTCCTTTTGCACAGCCTCTCACTCTCACGCATGCCACTCCGTCGCCCGTGATTTCTCGGAGTTGCGGCTCTATTTCCGAGGCTCCCCTGTGTCTAGTGCACCTGGCATTTCATTTTGGTGGCGTTTTCATGCGTTTTGTGGAAGTGGCAGGCGTGAGTACAAGGCTCACCGCCTTTTTTAGCACATGTGCCTCATAGTGCACAGTCTCTCACTCGCAGGCGTGTTACGCCGACGCCAGTGACTTGCAGGAGGAGCGCGCCTACTCCCCGATTCCCCTGAGACTATCTACTGCACCCGGGAATCCATTTTGGCCGCGTGGTCATTTGTTTCGTGCAAGTAGCGGGCGTGAGTACAAGACTCACCGCCTTTTTTAGCACATGTGCCTCATAGTGCACAGCCTCTCACTCGCAGGCGTGCCACACCGGCGCCCGTGATTTGGCAGGAGGTGCGCGCCTACTCGCCGACTCCCCTGGGACTATCTAGTGCACCCGCGAATCCGTTTTGGCCGCGTGGTCATGTGATAGGTGGAAGTAGCAGGCGTGACTACAAGGCTCACCCCTTCCTTTTGCACAGCCTCTCACTCTCACGCATGCCACTCCGTCGCCCGTGATTTCTCGGAGTTGCGGCTCTATTTCCGAGGCTCCCCTGTGTCTAGTGCACCTGGCATTTCATTTTGGTGGCGTTTTCATGCGTTTTGTGGAAGTGGCAGGCGTGAGTACAAGGCTCACCGCCTTTTTTAGCACATGTGCCTCATAGTGCACAGCCTCTCACTCGCAGGCGTGCCACACCGGCGCCCGTGATTTGGCAGGAGGTGCGCGCCTACTCGCCGACTCCCCTGGGACTATCTAGTGCACCCGCGAATCCGTTTTGACCGCGTGGTGATGTGTCTCTTGGAAGTAGCAGGCGTCAGTACAAGGCTCACCCCTTCCTCTCGCACAGCCTCTCACTCTCACGCATGCCACTCCGTCGCCCGTGAGTTCCCAGAGTTGCGCGTCTATTGCCGAGGATCCGCTGGCTCTAGTGCACCTGGGATTTGATTCTGGTGGCGTTGTCATGCGTTTCGTGGAAGTGGCAGGCGTGAGTACAAGGCTCACCGCCTTCTTTAGCACATGTGCCTCACAGTGCACAGCCTCTCACTCGCAGGCGTGCCACTACGGCTGCCGTGATTTGGCAGGAGGTGCCCGACTACTCTCCAACTCCCCTGGGACTATCTACTGCACCCGGGAATCCGTTTTGTCCGCGTTGTCATGCGTTTCGTGGAAGTGGCATGCGTTGTCATACAAGGCTCACCGCCTTCTTTAGCACACGTGCCTCTTAGTGCACAGTCTCTCACTCGCAGGCGTGTCACGCCGACGCCAGTGACTTGCAGGAGGAGCGCGCCTACTCCCCGATTCCCCTGAGACTATCTACTGCACCGGGGAATCCATTTTGGCCGCGTGGTCATTTGTTTCGTGCAAGTAGCGGGCGTGAGTACAAGACTCACCGCCTTTTTTAGCACATGTGCCTCATAGTGCACAGCCTCTCCCTCGCAGGCGTGCCACACCGGCGCCCGTGATTTGGCAGGAGGTGCACGCCTACTCCCCGACTCCCCTGGGACTATCTAGTGCACCCGCGAATCCATTTTGGCCGCGTGGTCATGTGATAGGTGGAAGTAGCAGGCGTGACTACAAGGCTCACCCCTTCCTTTTGCACAGCCTCTCACTCTCACGCATGCCACTCCGTCGCCCGTGATTTCTCGGAGTTGCGGCTCTATTTCCGAGGCTCCCCTGTGTCTAGTGCATCTGGGATTTCATTTTGGTGGCGTTTTCATGCGTTTTGTGGAAGTGGCAGGCGTGAGTACAAGGCTCACCGCCTTTTTTAGCACATGTGCCTCATAGTGCACAGCCTCTCACTCGCAGGCGTGCCACACCGGCGCCCGTGATTTGGCAGGAGGTGCGCGCCTACTCCCCGACTCCCCTGGGACTATCTAGTGCACCCGCGAATCCGTTTTGGCCGCGTGGTCATGTGATAGGTGGAAGTAGCAGGCGTGACTACAAGGCTCACCCCTTCCTTTTGCACAGCCTCTCACTCTCACGCATGCCACTCCGTCGCCCGTGATTTCTCGGAGTTGCGGCTCTATTTCCGAGGCTCCCCTGTGTCTAGTGCACCTGGCATTTCATTTTGGTGGCGTTTTCATGCGTTTTGTGGAAGTGGCAGGCGTGAGTACAAGGCTCACCGCCTTTTTTAGCACATGTGCCTCATAGTGCACAGTCTCTCACTCGCAGGCGTGTTACGCCGACGCCAGTGACTTGCAGGAGGAGCGCGCCTACTCCCCGATTCCCCTGAGACTATCTACTGCACCCGGGAATCCATTTTGGCCGCGTGGTCATTTGTTTCGTGCAAGTAGCGGGCGTGAGTACAAGACTCACCGCCTTTTTTAGCACATGTGCCTCATAGTGCACAGCCTCTCACTCGCAGGCGTGCCACACCGGCGCCCGTGATTTGGCAGGAGGTGCGCGCCTACTCGCCGACTCCCCTGGGACTATCTAGTGCACCCGCGAATCCGTTTTGACCGCGTGGTGATGTGTTTCTTGGAAGTAGCAGGCGTGAGTACAAGGCTCACCCCTTCCTCTTGCACACCGTCTCACTCTCACGCATGCCACTCCGTCGCCCGTGAGTTCCCGGAGTTGCGCGTCTATTGCCGAGGATCCGCTGGGTCTAGTGCACCTGGGATTTGATTCTGGTGGCGTTGTCATGCGTTTTGTGGAAGTGGCAGGCGTGAGTACAAGGCTCACCGCCTTTTTTAGCACATGTGCCTCATAGTGCACAGCCTCTCCCTCGCAGGCGTGCCACACCGGCGCCCGTGATTTGGCAGGAGGTGCGCGCCTACTCCCCGACTCCCCTGGGACTATCTAGTGCACCCGCGAATCCGTTTTGGCCGCGTGGTCATGTGATAGGTGGAAGTAGCAGGCGTGACTACAAGGCTCACCCCTTCCTTTTGCACAGCCTCTCACTCTCACGCATGCCACTCCGTCGCCCGTGATTTCTCGGAGTTGCGGCTCTATTTCCGAGGCTCCCCTGTGTCTAGTGCACCTGGCATTTCATTTTGGTGGCGTTTTCATGCGTTTTGTGGAAGTGGCAGGCGTGAGTACAAGGCTCACCGCCTTTTTTAGCACATGTGCCTCATAGTGCACAGCCTCTCACTCGCAGGCGTGCCACACCGGCGCCCGTGATTTGGCAGGAGGTGCGCGCCTACTCGCCGACTCCCCTGGGACTATCTAGTGCACCCGCGAATCCGTTTTGACCGCGTGGTGATGTGTCTCTTGGAAGTAGCAGGCGTCAGTACAAGGCTCACCCCTTCCTCTCGCACAGCCTCTCACTCTCACGCATGCCACTCCGTCGCCCGTGAGTTCCCAGAGTTGCGCGTCTATTGCCGAGGATCCGCTGGCTCTAGTGCACCTGGGATTTGATTCTGGTGGCGTTGTCATGCGTTTCGTGGAAGTGGCAGGCGTGAGTACAAGGCTCACCGCCTTCTTTAGCACATGTGCCTCACAGTGCACAGCCTCTCACTCGCAGGCGTGCCACTACGGCTGCCGTGATTTGGCAGGAGGTGCCCGACTACTCTCCAACTCCCCTGGGACTATCTACTGCACCCGGGAATCCGTTTTGTCCGCGTTGTCATGCGTTTCGTGGAAGTGGCATGCGTTGTCATACAAGGCTCACCGCCTTCTTTAGCACACGTGCCTCTTAGTGCACAGTCTCTCACTCGCAGGCGTGTCACGCCGACGCCAGTGACTTGCAGGAGGAGCGCGCCTACTCCCCGATTCCCCTGAGACTATCTACTGCACCGGGGAATCCATTTTGGCCGCGTGGTCATTTGTTTCGTGCAAGTAGCGGGCGTGAGTACAAGACTCACCGCCTTTTTTAGCACATGTGCCTCATAGTGCACAGCCTCTCCCTCGCAGGCGTGCCACACCGGCGCCCGTGATTTGGCAGGAGGTGCACGCCTACTCCCCGACTCCCCTGGGACTATCTAGTGCACCCGCGAATCCATTTTGGCCGCGTGGTCATGTGATAGGTGGAAGTAGCAGGCGTGACTACAAGGCTCACCCCTTCCTTTTGCACAGCCTCTCACTCTCACGCATGCCACTCCGTCGCCCGTGATTTCTCGGAGTTGCGGCTCTATTTCCGAGGCTCCCCTGTGTCTAGTGCATCTGGGATTTCATTTTGGTGGCGTTTTCATGCGTTTTGTGGAAGTGGCAGGCGTGAGTACAAGGCTCACCGCCTTTTTTAGCACATGTGCCTCATAGTGCACAGCCTCTCACTCGCAGGCGTGCCACACCGGCGCCCGTGATTTGGCAGGAGGTGCGCGCCTACTCCCCGACTCCCCTGGGACTATCTAGTGCACCCGCGAATCCGTTTTGGCCGCGTGGTCATGTGATAGGTGGAAGTAGCAGGCGTGACTACAAGGCTCACCCCTTCCTTTTGCACAGCCTCTCACTCTCACGCATGCCACTCCGTCGCCCGTGATTTCTCGGAGTTGCGGCTCTATTTCCGAGGCTCCCCTGTGTCTAGTGCACCTGGCATTTCATTTTGGTGGCGTTTTCATGCGTTTTGTGGAAGTGGCAGGCGTGAGTACAAGGCTCACCGCCTTTTTTAGCACATGTGCCTCATAGTGCACAGTCTCTCACTCGCAGGCGTGTTACGCCGACGCCAGTGACTTGCAGGAGGAGCGCGCCTACTCCCCGATTCCCCTGAGACTATCTACTGCACCCGGGAATCCATTTTGGCCGCGTGGTCATTTGTTTCGTGCAAGTAGCGGGCGTGAGTACAAGACTCACCGCCTTTTTTAGCACATGTGCCTCATAGTGCACAGCCTCTCACTCGCAGGCGTGCCACACCGGCGCCCGTGATTTGGCAGGAGGTGCGCGCCTACTCGCCGACTCCCCTGGGACTATCTAGTGCACCCGCGAATCCGTTTTGGCCGCGTGGTCATGTGATAGGTGGAAGTAGCAGGCGTGACTACAAGGCTCACCCCTTCCTTTTGCACAGCCTCTCACTCTCACGCATGCCACTCCGTCGCCCGTGATTTCTCGGAGTTGCGGCTCTATTTCCGAGGCTCCCCTGTGTCTAGTGCACCTGGCATTTCATTTTGGTGGCGTTTTCATGCGTTTTGTGGAAGTGGCAGGCGTGAGTACAAGGCTCACCGCCTTTTTTAGCACATGTGCCTCATAGTGCACAGCCTCTCACTCGCAGGCGTGCCACACCGGCGCCCGTGATTTGGCAGGAGGTGCGCGCCTACTCGCCGACTCCCCTGGGACTATCTAGTGCACCCGCGAATCCGTTTTGACCGCGTGGTGATGTGTCTCTTGGAAGTAGCAGGCGTCAGTACAAGGCTCACCCCTTCCTCTCGCACAGCCTCTCACTCTCACGCATGCCACTCCGTCGCCCGTGAGTTCCCAGAGTTGCGCGTCTATTGCCGAGGATCCGCTGGCTCTAGTGCACCTGGGATTTGATTCTGGTGGCGTTGTCATGCGTTTCGTGGAAGTGGCAGGCGTGAGTACAAGGCTCACCGCCTTCTTTAGCACATGTGCCTCACAGTGCACAGCCTCTCACTCGCAGGCGTGCCACTACGGCTGCCGTGATTTGGCAGGAGGTGCCCGACTACTCTCCAACTCCCCTGGGACTATCTACTGCACCCGGGAATCCGTTTTGTCCGCGTTGTCATGCGTTTCGTGGAAGTGGCATGCGTTGTCATACAAGGCTCACCGCCTTCTTTAGCACACGTGCCTCTTAGTGCACAGTCTCTCACTCGCAGGCGTGTCACGCCGACGCCAGTGACTTGCAGGAGGAGCGCGCCTACTCCCCGATTCCCCTGAGACTATCTACTGCACCGGGGAATCCATTTTGGCCGCGTGGTCATTTGTTTCGTGCAAGTAGCGGGCGTGAGTACAAGACTCACCGCCTTTTTTAGCACATGTGCCTCATAGTGCACAGCCTCTCCCTCGCAGGCGTGCCACACCGGCGCCCGTGATTTGGCAGGAGGTGCACGCCTACTCCCCGACTCCCCTGGGACTATCTAGTGCACCCGCGAATCCATTTTGGCCGCGTGGTCATGTGATAGGTGGAAGTAGCAGGCGTGACTACAAGGCTCACCCCTTCCTTTTGCACAGCCTCTCACTCTCACGCATGCCACTCCGTCGCCCGTGATTTCTCGGAGTTGCGGCTCTATTTCCGAGGCTCCCCTGTGTCTAGTGCATCTGGGATTTCATTTTGGTGGCGTTTTCATGCGTTTTGTGGAAGTGGCAGGCGTGAGTACAAGGCTCACCGCCTTTTTTAGCACATGTGCCTCATAGTGCACAGCCTCTCACTCGCAGGCGTGCCACACCGGCGCCCGTGATTTGGCAGGAGGTGCGCGCCTACTCCCCGACTCCCCTGGGACTATCTAGTGCACCCGCGAATCCGTTTTGGCCGCGTGGTCATGTGATAGGTGGAAGTAGCAGGCGTGACTACAAGGCTCACCCCTTCCTTTTGCACAGCCTCTCACTCTCACGCATGCCACTCCGTCGCCCGTGATTTCTCGGAGTTGCGGCTCTATTTCCGAGGCTCCCCTGTGTCTAGTGCACCTGGCATTTCATTTTGGTGGCGTTTTCATGCGTTTTGTGGAAGTGGCAGGCGTGAGTACAAGGCTCACCGCCTTTTTTAGCACATGTGCCTCATAGTGCACAGTCTCTCACTCGCAGGCGTGTTACGCCGACGCCAGTGACTTGCAGGAGGAGCGCGCCTACTCCCCGATTCCCCTGAGACTATCTACTGCACCCGGGAATCCATTTTGGCCGCGTGGTCATTTGTTTCGTGCAAGTAGCGGGCGTGAGTACAAGACTCACCGCCTTTTTTAGCACATGTGCCTCATAGTGCACAGCCTCTCACTCGCAGGCGTGCCACACCGGCGCCCGTGATTTGGCAGGAGGTGCGCGCCTACTCGCCGACTCCCCTGGGACTATCTAGTGCACCCGCGAATCCGTTTTGACCGCGTGGTGATGTGTTTCTTGGAAGTAGCAGGCGTGAGTACAAGGCTCACCCCTTCCTCTTGCACACCGTCTCACTCTCACGCATGCCACTCCGTCGCCCGTGAGTTCCCGGAGTTGCGCGTCTATTGCCGAGGATCCGCTGGGTCTAGTGCACCTGGGATTTGATTCTGGTGGCGTTGTCATGCGTTTTGTGGAAGTGGCAGGCGTGAGTACAAGGCTCACCGCCTTTTTTAGCACATGTGCCTCATAGTGCACAGCCTCTCCCTCGCAGGCGTGCCACACCGGCGCCCGTGATTTGGCAGGAGGTGCGCGCCTACTCCCCGACTCCCCTGGGACTATCTAGTGCACCCGCGAATCCGTTTTGGCCGCGTGGTCATGTGATAGGTGGAAGTAGCAGGCGTGACTACAAGGCTCACCCCTTCCTTTTGCACAGCCTCTCACTCTCACGCATGCCACTCCGTCGCCCGTGATTTCTCGGAGTTGCGGCTCTATTTCCGAGGCTCCCCTGTGTCTAGTGCACCTGGCATTTCATTTTGGTGGCGTTTTCATGCGTTTTGTGGAAGTGGCAGGCGTGAGTACAAGGCTCACCGCCTTTTTTAGCACATGTGCCTCATAGTGCACAGCCTCTCACTCGCAGGCGTGCCACACCGGCGCCCGTGATTTGGCAGGAGGTGCGCGCCTACTCGCCGACTCCCCTGGGACTATCTAGTGCACCCGCGAATCCGTTTTGACCGCGTGGTGATGTGTCTCTTGGAAGTAGCAGGCGTCAGTACAAGACTCACCCCTTCCTCTCGCACAGCCTCTCACTCTCACGCATGCCACTCCGTCGCCCGTGAGTTCCCAGAGTTGCGCGTCTATTGCCGAGGATCCGCTGGCTCTAGTGCACCTGGGATTTGATTCTGGTGGCGTTGTCATGCGTTTCGTGGAAGTGGCAGGCGTGAGTACAAGGCTCACCGCCTTCTTTAGCACATGTGCCTCACAGTGCACAGCCTCTCACTCGCAGGCGTGCCACTACGGCTGCCGTGATTTGGCAGGAGGTGCCCGACTACTCTCCAACTCCCCTGGGACTATCTACTGCACCCGGGAATCCGTTTTGTCCGCGTTGTCATGCGTTTCGTGGAAGTGGCATGCGTTGTCATACAAGGCTCACCGCCTTCTTTAGCACACGTGCCTCTTAGTGCACAGTCTCTCACTCGCAGGCGTGTCACGCCGACGCCAGTGACTTGCAGGAGGAGCGCGCCTACTCCCCGATTCCCCTGAGACTATCTACTGCACCGGGGAATCCATTTTGGCCGCGTGGTCATTTGTTTCGTGCAAGTAGCGGGCGTGAGTACAAGACTCACCGCCTTTTTTAGCACATGTGCCTCATAGTGCACAGCCTCTCCCTCGCAGGCGTGCCACACCGGCGCCCGTGATTTGGCAGGAGGTGCACGCCTACTCCCCGACTCCCCTGGGACTATCTAGTGCACCCGCGAATCCATTTTGGCCGCGTGGTCATGTGATAGGTGGAAGTAGCAGGCGTGACTACAAGGCTCACCCCTTCCTTTTGCACAGCCTCTCACTCTCACGCATGCCACTCCGTCGCCCGTGATTTCTCGGAGTTGCGGCTCTATTTCCGAGGCTCCCCTGTGTCTAGTGCATCTGGGATTTCATTTTGGTGGCGTTTTCATGCGTTTTGTGGAAGTGGCAGGCGTGAGTACAAGGCTCACCGCCTTTTTTAGCACATGTGCCTCATAGTGCACAGCCTCTCACTCGCAGGCGTGCCACACCGGCGCCCGTGATTTGGCAGGAGGTGCGCGCCTACTCCCCGACTCCCCTGGGACTATCTAGTGCACCCGCGAATCCGTTTTGGCCGCGTGGTCATGTGATAGGTGGAAGTAGCAGGCGTGACTACAAGGCTCACCCCTTCCTTTTGCACAGCCTCTCACTCTCACGCATGCCACTCCGTCGCCCGTGATTTCTCGGAGTTGCGGCTCTATTTCCGAGGCTCCCCTGTGTCTAGTGCACCTGGCATTTCATTTTGGTGGCGTTTTCATGCGTTTTGTGGAAGTGGCAGGCGTGAGTACAAGGCTCACCGCCTTTTTTAGCACATGTGCCTCATAGTGCACAGTCTCTCACTCGCAGGCGTGTTACGCCGACGCCAGTGACTTGCAGGAGGAGCGCGCCTACTCCCCGATTCCCCTGAGACTATCTACTGCACCCGGGAATCCATTTTGGCCGCGTGGTCATTTGTTTCGTGCAAGTAGCGGGCGTGAGTACAAGACTCACCGCCTTTTTTAGCACATGTGCCTCATAGTGCACAGCCTCTCACTCGCAGGCGTGCCACACCGGCGCCCGTGATTTGGCAGGAGGTGCGCGCCTACTCGCCGACTCCCCTGGGACTATCTAGTGCACCCGCGAATCCGTTTTGGCCGCGTGGTCATGTGATAGGTGGAAGTAGCAGGCGTGACTACAAGGCTCACCCCTTCCTTTTGCACAGCCTCTCACTCTCACGCATGCCACTCCGTCGCCCGTGATTTCTCGGAGTTGCGGCTCTATTTCCGAGGCTCCCCTGTGTCTAGTGCACCTGGCATTTCATTTTGGTGGCGTTTTCATGCGTTTTGTGGAAGTGGCAGGCGTGAGTACAAGGCTCACCGCCTTTTTTAGCACATGTGCCTCATAGTGCACAGCCTCTCACTCGCAGGCGTGCCACACCGGCGCCCGTGATTTGGCAGGAGGTGCGTGCCTACTCGCCGACTCCCCTGGGACTATCTAGTGCACCCGCGAATCCGTTTTGACCGCGTGGTGATGTGTCTCTTGGAAGTAGCAGGCGTCAGTACAAGACTCACCCCTTCCTCTCGCACAGCCTCTCACTCTCACGCATGCCACTCCGTCGCCCGTGAGTTCCCAGAGTTGCGCGTCTATTGCCGAGGATCCGCTGGCTCTAGTGCACCTGGGATTTGATTCTGGTGGCGTTGTCATGCGTTTCGTGGAAGTGGCAGGCGTGAGTACAAGGCTCACCGCCTTCTTTAGCACATGTGCCTCACAGTGCACAGCCTCTCACTCGCAGGCGTGCCACTACGGCTGCCGTGATTTGGCAGGAGGTGCCCGACTACTCTCCAACTCCCCTGGGACTATCTACTGCACCCGGGAATCCGTTTTGTCCGCGTTGTCATGCGTTTCGTGGAAGTGGCATGCGTTGTCATACAAGGCTCACCGCCTTCTTTAGCACACGTGCCTCTTAGTGCACAGTCTCTCACTCGCAGGCGTGTCACGCCGACGCCAGTGACTTGCAGGAGGAGCGCGCCTACTCCCCGATTCCCCTGAGACTATCTACTGCACCGGGGAATCCATTTTGGCCGCGTGGTCATTTGTTTCGTGCAAGTAGCGGGCGTGAGTACAAGACTCACCGCCTTTTTTAGCACATGTGCCTCATAGTGCACAGCCTCTCCCTCGCAGGCGTGCCACACCGGCGCCCGTGATTTGGCAGGAGGTGCACGCCTACTCCCCGACTCCCCTGGGACTATCTAGTGCACCCGCGAATCCATTTTGGCCGCGTGGTCATGTGATAGGTGGAAGTAGCAGGCGTGACTACAAGGCTCACCCCTTCCTTTTGCACAGCCTCTCACTCTCACGCATGCCACTCCGTCGCCCGTGATTTCTCGGAGTTGCGGCTCTATTTCCGAGGCTCCCCTGTGTCTAGTGCATCTGGGATTTCATTTTGGTGGCGTTTTCATGCGTTTTGTGGAAGTGGCAGGCGTGAGTACAAGGCTCACCGCCTTTTTTAGCACATGTGCCTCATAGTGCACAGCCTCTCACTCGCAGGCGTGCCACACCGGCGCCCGTGATTTGGCAGGAGGTGCGCGCCTACTCCCCGACTCCCCTGGGACTATCTAGTGCACCCGCGAATCCGTTTTGGCCGCGTGGTCATGTGATAGGTGGAAGTAGCAGGCGTGACTACAAGGCTCACCCCTTCCTTTTGCACAGCCTCTCACTCTCACGCATGCCACTCCGTCGCCCGTGATTTCTCGGAGTTGCGGCTCTATTTCCGAGGCTCCCCTGTGTCTAGTGCACCTGGCATTTCATTTTGGTGGCGTTTTCATGCGTTTTGTGGAAGTGGCAGGCGTGAGTACAAGGCTCACCGCCTTTTTTAGCACATGTGCCTCATAGTGCACAGTCTCTCACTCGCAGGCGTGTTACGCCGACGCCAGTGACTTGCAGGAGGAGCGCGCCTACTCCCCGATTCCCCTGAGACTATCTACTGCACCCGGGAATCCATTTTGGCCGCGTGGTCATTTGTTTCGTGCAAGTAGCGGGCGTGAGTACAAGACTCACCGCCTTTTTTAGCACATGTGCCTCATAGTGCACAGCCTCTCACTCGCAGGCGTGCCACACCGGCGCCCGTGATTTGGCAGGAGGTGCGCGCCTACTCGCCGACTCCCCTGGGACTATCTAGTGCACCCGCGAATCCGTTTTGACCGCGTGGTGATGTGTTTCTTGGAAGTAGCAGGCGTGAGTACAAGGCTCACCCCTTCCTCTTGCACACCGTCTCACTCTCACGCATGCCACTCCGTCGCCCGTGAGTTCCCGGAGTTGCGCGTCTATTGCCGAGGATCCGCTGGGTCTAGTGCACCTGGGATTTGATTCTGGTGGCGTTGTCATGCGTTTTGTGGAAGTGGCAGGCGTGAGTACAAGGCTCACCGCCTTTTTTAGCACATGTGCCTCATAGTGCACAGCCTCTCCCTCGCAGGCGTGCCACACCGGCGCCCGTGATTTGGCAGGAGGTGCGCGCCTACTCCCCGACTCCCCTGGGACTATCTAGTGCACCCGCGAATCCGTTTTGGCCGCGTGGTCATGTGATAGGTGGAAGTAGCAGGCGTGACTACAAGGCTCACCCCTTCCTTTTGCACAGCCTCTCACTCTCACGCATGCCACTCCGTCGCCCGTGATTTCTCGGAGTTGCGGCTCTATTTCCGAGGCTCCCCTGTGTCTAGTGCACCTGGCATTTCATTTTGGTGGCGTTTTCATGCGTTTTGTGGAAGTGGCAGGCGTGAGTACAAGGCTCACCGCCTTTTTTAGCACATGTGCCTCATAGTGCACAGCCTCTCACTCGCAGGCGTGCCACACCGGCGCCCGTGATTTGGCAGGAGGTGCGCGCCTACTCGCCGACTCCCCTGGGACTATCTAGTGCACCCGCGAATCCGTTTTGACCGCGTGGTGATGTGTCTCTTGGAAGTAGCAGGCGTCAGTACAAGACTCACCCCTTCCTCTCGCACAGCCTCTCACTCTCACGCATGCCACTCCGTCGCCCGTGAGTTCCCAGAGTTGCGCGTCTATTGCCGAGGATCCGCTGGCTCTAGTGCACCTGGGATTTGATTCTGGTGGCGTTGTCATGCGTTTCGTGGAAGTGGCAGGCGTGAGTACAAGGCTCACCGCCTTCTTTAGCACATGTGCCTCACAGTGCACAGCCTCTCACTCGCAGGCGTGCCACTACGGCTGCCGTGATTTGGCAGGAGGTGCCCGACTACTCTCCAACTCCCCTGGGACTATCTACTGCACCCGGGAATCCGTTTTGTCCGCGTTGTCATGCGTTTCGTGGAAGTGGCATGCGTTGTCATACAAGGCTCACCGCCTTCTTTAGCACACGTGCCTCTTAGTGCACAGTCTCTCACTCGCAGGCGTGTCACGCCGACGCCAGTGACTTGCAGGAGGAGCGCGCCTACTCCCCGATTCCCCTGAGACTATCTACTGCACCGGGGAATCCATTTTGGCCGCGTGGTCATTTGTTTCGTGCAAGTAGCGGGCGTGAGTACAAGACTCACCGCCTTTTTTAGCACATGTGCCTCATAGTGCACAGCCTCTCCCTCGCAGGCGTGCCACACCGGCGCCCGTGATTTGGCAGGAGGTGCACGCCTACTCCCCGACTCCCCTGGGACTATCTAGTGCACCCGCGAATCCATTTTGGCCGCGTGGTCATGTGATAGGTGGAAGTAGCAGGCGTGACTACAAGGCTCACCCCTTCCTTTTGCACAGCCTCTCACTCTCACGCATGCCACTCCGTCGCCCGTGATTTCTCGGAGTTGCGGCTCTATTTCCGAGGCTCCCCTGTGTCTAGTGCATCTGGGATTTCATTTTGGTGGCGTTTTCATGCGTTTTGTGGAAGTGGCAGGCGTGAGTACAAGGCTCACCGCCTTTTTTAGCACATGTGCCTCATAGTGCACAGCCTCTCACTCGCAGGCGTGCCACACCGGCGCCCGTGATTTGGCAGGAGGTGCGCGCCTACTCCCCGACTACCCTGGGACTATCTAGTGCACCCGCGAATCCGTTTTGGCCGCGTGGTCATGTGATAGGTGGAAGTAGCAGGCGTGACTACAAGGCTCACCCCTTCCTTTTGCACAGCCTCTCACTCTCACGCATGCCACTCCGTCGCCCGTGATTTCTCGGAGTTGCGGCTCTATTTCCGAGGCTCCCCTGTGTCTAGTGCACCTGGCATTTCATTTTGGTGGCGTTTTCATGCGTTTTGTGGAAGTGGCAGGCGTGAGTACAAGGCTCACCGCCTTTTTTAGCACATGTGCCTCATAGTGCACAGTCTCTCACTCGCAGGCGTGTTACGCCGACGCCAGTGACTTGCAGGAGGAGCGCGCCTACTCCCCGATTCCCCTGAGACTATCTACTGCACCCGGGAATCCATTTTGGCCGCGTGGTCATTTGTTTCGTGCAAGTAGCGGGCGTGAGTACAAGACTCACCGCCTTTTTTAGCACATGTGCCTCATAGTGCACAGCCTCTCACTCGCAGGCGTGCCACACCGGCGCCCGTGATTTGGCAGGAGGTGCGCGCCTACTCGCCGACTCCCCTGGGACTATCTAGTGCACCCGCGAATCCGTTTTGGCCGCGTGGTCATGTGATAGGTGGAAGTAGCAGGCGTGACTACAAGGCTCACCCCTTCCTTTTGCACAGCCTCTCACTCTCACGCATGCCACTCCGTCGCCCGTGATTTCTCGGAGTTGCGGCTCTATTTCCGAGGCTCCCCTGTGTCTAGTGCACCTGGCATTTCATTTTGGTGGCGTTTTCATGCGTTTTGTGGAAGTGGCAGGCGTGAGTACAAGGCTCACCGCCTTTTTTAGCACATGTGCCTCATAGTGCACAGCCTCTCACTCGCAGGCGTGCCACACCGGCGCCCGTGATTTGGCAGGAGGTGCGCGCCTACTCGCCGACTCCCCTGGGACTATCTAGTGCACCCGCGAATCCGTTTTGACCGCGTGGTGATGTGTCTCTTGGAAGTAGCAGGCGTCAGTACAAGGCTCACCCCTTCCTCTCGCACAGCCTCTCACTCTCACGCATGCCACTCCGTCGCCCGTGAGTTCCCAGAGTTGCGCGTCTATTGCCGAGGATCCGCTGGCTCTAGTGCACCTGGGATTTGATTCTGGTGGCGTTGTCATGCGTTTCGTGGAAGTGGCAGGCGTGAGTACAAGGCTCACCGCCTTCTTTAGCACATGTGCCTCACAGTGCACAGCCTCTCACTCGCAGGCGTGCCACTACGGCTGCCGTGATTTGGCAGGAGGTGCCCGACTACTCTCCAACTCCCCTGGGACTATCTACTGCACCCGGGAATCCGTTTTGTCCGCGTTGTCATGCGTTTCGTGGAAGTGGCATGCGTTGTCATACAAGGCTCACCGCCTTCTTTAGCACACGTGCCTCTTAGTGCACAGTCTCTCACTCGCAGGCGTGTCACGCCGACGCCAGTGACTTGCAGGAGGAGCGCGCCTACTCCCCGATTCCCCTGAGACTATCTACTGCACCGGGGAATCCATTTTGGCCGCGTGGTCATTTGTTTCGTGCAAGTAGCGGGCGTGAGTACAAGACTCACCGCCTTTTTTAGCACATGTGCCTCATAGTGCACAGCCTCTCCCTCGCAGGCGTGCCACACCGGCGCCCGTGATTTGGCAGGAGGTGCACGCCTACTCCCCGACTCCCCTGGGACTATCTAGTGCACCCGCGAATCCATTTTGGCCGCGTGGTCATGTGATAGGTGGAAGTAGCAGGCGTGACTACAAGGCTCACCCCTTCCTTTTGCACAGCCTCTCACTCTCACGCATGCCACTCCGTCGCCCGTGATTTCTCGGAGTTGCGGCTCTATTTCCGAGGCTCCCCTGTGTCTAGTGCATCTGGGATTTCATTTTGGTGGCGTTTTCATGCGTTTTGTGGAAGTGGCAGGCGTGAGTACAAGGCTCACCGCCTTTTTTAGCACATGTGCCTCATAGTGCACAGCCTCTCACTCGCAGGCGTGCCACACCGGCGCCCGTGATTTGGCAGGAGGTGCGCGCCTACTCCCCGACTCCCCTGGGACTATCTAGTGCACCCGCGAATCCGTTTTGGCCGCGTGGTCATGTGATAGGTGGAAGTAGCAGGCGTGACTACAAGGCTCACCCCTTCCTTTTGCACAGCCTCTCACTCTCACGCATGCCACTCCGTCGCCCGTGATTTCTCGGAGTTGCGGCTCTATTTCCGAGGCTCCCCTGTGTCTAGTGCACCTGGCATTTCATTTTGGTGGCGTTTTCATGCGTTTTGTGGAAGTGGCAGGCGTGAGTACAAGGCTCACCGCCTTTTTTAGCACATGTGCCTCATAGTGCACAGTCTCTCACTCGCAGGCGTGTTACGCCGACGCCAGTGACTTGCAGGAGGAGCGCGCCTACTCCCCGATTCCCCTGAGACTATCTACTGCACCCGGGAATCCATTTTGGCCGCGTGGTCATTTGTTTCGTGCAAGTAGCGGGCGTGAGTACAAGACTCACCGCCTTTTTTAGCACATGTGCCTCATAGTGCACAGCCTCTCACTCGCAGGCGTGCCACACCGGCGCCCGTGATTTGGCAGGAGGTGCGCGCCTACTCGCCGACTCCCCTGGGACTATCTAGTGCACCCGCGAATCCGTTTTGACCGCGTGGTGATGTGTTTCTTGGAAGTAGCAGGCGTGAGTACAAGGCTCACCCCTTCCTCTTGCACACCGTCTCACTCTCACGCATGCCACTCCGTCGCCCGTGAGTTCCCGGAGTTGCGCGTCTATTGCCGAGGATCCGCTGGGTCTAGTGCACCTGGGATTTGATTCTGGTGGCGTTGTCATGCGTTTTGTGGAAGTGGCAGGCGTGAGTACAAGGCTCACCGCCTTTTTTAGCACATGTGCCTCATAGTGCACAGCCTCTCCCTCGCAGGCGTGCCACACCGGCGCCCGTGATTTGGCAGGAGGTGCGCGCCTACTCCCCGACTCCCCTGGGACTATCTAGTGCACCCGCGAATCCGTTTTGGCCGCGTGGTCATGTGATAGGTGGAAGTAGCAGGCGTGACTACAAGGCTCACCCCTTCCTTTTGCACAGCCTCTCACTCTCACGCATGCCACTCCGTCGCCCGTGATTTCTCGGAGTTGCGGCTCTATTTCCGAGGCTCCCCTGTGTCTAGTGCACCTGGCATTTCATTTTGGTGGCGTTTTCATGCGTTTTGTGGAAGTGGCAGGCGTGAGTACAAGGCTCACCGCCTTTTTTAGCACATGTGCCTCATAGTGCACAGCCTCTCACTCGCAGGCGTGCCACACCGGCGCCCGTGATTTGGCAGGAGGTGCGCGCCTACTCGCCGACTCCCCTGGGACTATCTAGTGCACCCGCGAATCCGTTTTGACCGCGTGGTGATGTGTCTCTTGGAAGTAGCAGGCGTCAGTACAAGACTCACCCCTTCCTCTCGCACAGCCTCTCACTCTCACGCATGCCACTCCGTCGCCCGTGAGTTCCCAGAGTTGCGCGTCTATTGCCGAGGATCCGCTGGCTCTAGTGCACCTGGGATTTGATTCTGGTGGCGTTGTCATGCGTTTCGTGGAAGTGGCAGGCGTGAGTACAAGGCTCACCGCCTTCTTTAGCACATGTGCCTCACAGTGCACAGCCTCTCACTCGCAGGCGTGCCACTACGGCTGCCGTGATTTGGCAGGAGGTGCCCGACTACTCTCCAACTCCCCTGGGACTATCTATTGCACCCGGGAATCCGTTTTGTCCGCGTTGTCATGCGTTTCGTGGAAGTGGCATGCGTTGTCATACAAGGCTCACCGCCTTCTTTAGCACACGTGCCTCTTAGTGCACAGTCTCTCACTCGCAGGCGTGTCACGCCGACGCCAGTGACTTGCAGGAGGAGCGCGCCTACTCCCCGATTCCCCTGAGACTATCTACTGCACCGGGGAATCCATTTTGGCCGCGTGGTCATTTGTTTCGTGCAAGTAGCGGGCGTGAGTACAAGACTCACCGCCTTTTTTAGCACATGTGCCTCATAGTGCACAGCCTCTCCCTCGCAGGCGTGCCACACCGGCGCCCGTGATTTGGCAGGAGGTGCACGCCTACTCCCCGACTCCCCTGGGACTATCTAGTGCACCCGCGAATCCATTTTGGCCGCGTGGTCATGTGATAGGTGGAAGTAGCAGGCGTGACTACAAGGCTCACCCCTTCCTTTTGCACAGCCTCTCACTCTCACGCATGCCACTCCGTCGCCCGTGATTTCTCGGAGTTGCGGCTCTATTTCCGAGGCTCCCCTGTGTCTAGTGCATCTGGGATTTCATTTTGGTGGCGTTTTCATGCGTTTTGTGGAAGTGGCAGGCGTGAGTACAAGGCTCACCGCCTTTTTTAGCACATGTGCCTCATAGTGCACAGCCTCTCACTCGCAGGCGTGCCACACCGGCGCCCGTGATTTGGCAGGAGGTGCGCGCCTACTCCCCGACTCCCCTGGGACTATCTAGTGCACCCGCGAATCCGTTTTGGCCGCGTGGTCATGTGATAGGTGGAAGTAGCAGGCGTGACTACAAGGCTCACCCCTTCCTTTTGCACAGCCTCTCACTCTCACGCATGCCACTCCGTCGCCCGTGATTTCTCGGAGTTGCGGCTCTATTTCCGAGGCTCCCCTGTGTCTAGTGCACCTGGCATTTCATTTTGGTGGCGTTTTCATGCGTTTTGTGGAAGTGGCAGGCGTGAGTACAAGGCTCACCGCCTTTTTTAGCACATGTGCCTCATAGTGCACAGTCTCTCACTCGCAGGCGTGTTACGCCGACGCCAGTGACTTGCAGGAGGAGCGCGCCTACTCCCCGATTCCCCTGAGACTATCTACTGCACCCGGGAATCCATTTTGGCCGCGTGGTCATTTGTTTCGTGCAAGTAGCGGGCGTGAGTACAAGACTCACCGCCTTTTTTAGCACATGTGCCTCATAGTGCACAGCCTCTCACTCGCAGGCGTGCCACACCGGCGCCCGTGATTTGGCAGGAGGTGCGCGCCTACTCGCCGACTCCCCTGGGACTATCTAGTGCACCCGCGAATCCGTTTTGGCCGCGTGGTCATGTGATAGGTGGAAGTAGCAGGCGTGACTACAAGGCTCACCCCTTCCTTTTGCACAGCCTCTCACTCTCACGCATGCCACTCCGTCGCCCGTGATTTCTCGGAGTTGCGGCTCTATTTCCGAGGCTCCCCTGTGTCTAGTGCACCTGGCATTTCATTTTGGTGGCGTTTTCATGCGTTTTGTGGAAGTGGCAGGCGTGAGTACAAGGCTCACCGCCTTTTTTAGCACATGTGCCTCATAGTGCACAGCCTCTCACTCGCAGGCGTGCCACACCGGCGCCCGTGATTTGGCAGGAGGTGCGCGCCTACTCGCCGACTCCCCTGGGACTATCTAGTGCACCCGCGAATCCGTTTTGACCGCGTGGTGATGTGTCTCTTGGAAGTAGCAGGCGTCAGTACAAGGCTCACCCCTTCCTCTCGCACAGCCTCTCACTCTCACGCATGCCACTCCGTCGCCCGTGAGTTCCCAGAGTTGCGCGTCTATTGCCGAGGATCCGCTGGCTCTAGTGCACCTGGGATTTGATTCTGGTGGCGTTGTCATGCGTTTCGTGGAAGTGGCAGGCGTGAGTACAAGGCTCACCGCCTTCTTTAGCACATGTGCCTCACAGTGCACAGCCTCTCACTCGCAGGCGTGCCACTACGGCTGCCGTGATTTGGCAGGAGGTGCCCGACTACTCTCCAACTCCCCTGGGACTATCTACTGCACCCGGGAATCCGTTTTGTCCGCGTTGTCATGCGTTTCGTGGAAGTGGCATGCGTTGTCATACAAGGCTCACCGCCTTCTTTAGCACACGTGCCTCTTAGTGCACAGTCTCTCACTCGCAGGCGTGTCACGCCGACGCCAGTGACTTGCAGGAGGAGCGCGCCTACTCCCCGATTCCCCTGAGACTATCTACTGCACCGGGGAATCCATTTTGGCCGCGTGGTCATTTGTTTCGTGCAAGTAGCGGGCGTGAGTACAAGACTCACCGCCTTTTTTAGCACATGTGCCTCATAGTGCACAGCCTCTCCCTCGCAGGCGTGCCACACCGGCGCCCGTGATTTGGCAGGAGGTGCACGCCTACTCCCCGACTCCCCTGGGACTATCTAGTGCACCCGCGAATCCATTTTGGCCGCGTGGTCATGTGATAGGTGGAAGTAGCAGGCGTGACTACAAGGCTCACCCCTTCCTTTTGCACAGCCTCTCACTCTCACGCATGCCACTCCGTCGCCCGTGATTTCTCGGAGTTGCGGCTCTATTTCCGAGGCTCCCCTGTGTCTAGTGCATCTGGGATTTCATTTTGGTGGCGTTTTCATGCGTTTTGTGGAAGTGGCAGGCGTGAGTACAAGGCTCACCGCCTTTTTTAGCACATGTGCCTCATAGTGCACAGCCTCTCACTCGCAGGCGTGCCACACCGGCGCCCGTGATTTGGCAGGAGGTGCGCGCCTACTCCCCGACTCCCCTGGGACTATCTAGTGCACCCGCGAATCCGTTTTGGCCGCGTGGTCATGTGATAGGTGGAAGTAGCAGGCGTGACTACAAGGCTCACCCCTTCCTTTTGCACAGCCTCTCACTCTCACGCATGCCACTCCGTCGCCCGTGATTTCTCGGAGTTGCGGCTCTATTTCCGAGGCTCCCCTGTGTCTAGTGCACCTGGCATTTCATTTTGGTGGCGTTTTCATGCGTTTTGTGGAAGTGGCAGGCGTGAGTACAAGGCTCACCGCCTTTTTTAGCACATGTGCCTCATAGTGCACAGTCTCTCACTCGCAGGCGTGTTACGCCGACGCCAGTGACTTGCAGGAGGAGCGCGCCTACTCCCCGATTCCCCTGAGACTATCTACTGCACCCGGGAATCCATTTTGGCCGCGTGGTCATTTGTTTCGTGCAAGTAGCGGGCGTGAGTACAAGACTCACCGCCTTTTTTAGCACATGTGCCTCATAGTGCACAGCCTCTCACTCGCAGGCGTGCCACACCGGCGCCCGTGATTTGGCAGGAGGTGCGCGCCTACTCGCCGACTCCCCTGGGACTATCTAGTGCACCCGCGAATCCGTTTTGACCGCGTGGTGATGTGTTTCTTGGAAGTAGCAGGCGTGAGTACAAGGCTCACCCCTTCCTCTTGCACACCGTCTCACTCTCACGCATGCCACTCCGTCGCCCGTGAGTTCCCGGAGTTGCGCGTCTATTGCCGAGGATCCGCTGGGTCTAGTGCACCTGGGATTTGATTCTGGTGGCGTTGTCATGCGTTTTGTGGAAGTGGCAGGCGTGAGTACAAGGCTCACCGCCTTTTTTAGCACATGTGCCTCATAGTGCACAGCCTCTCCCTCGCAGGCGTGCCACACCGGCGCCCGTGATTTGGCAGGAGGTGCGCGCCTACTCCCCGACTCCCCTGGGACTATCTAGTGCACCCGCGAATCCGTTTTGGCCGCGTGGTCATGTGATAGGTGGAAGTAGCAGGCGTGACTACAAGGCTCACCCCTTCCTTTTGCACAGCCTCTCACTCTCACGCATGCCACTCCGTCGCCCGTGATTTCTCGGAGTTGCGGCTCTATTTCCGAGGCTCCCCTGTGTCTAGTGCACCTGGCATTTCATTTTGGTGGCGTTTTCATGCGTTTTGTGGAAGTGGCAGGCGTGAGTACAAGGCTCACCGCCTTTTTTAGCACATGTGCCTCATAGTGCACAGCCTCTCACTCGCAGGCGTGCCACACCGGCGCCCGTGATTTGGCAGGAGGTGCGCGCCTACTCGCCGACTCCCCTGGGACTATCTAGTGCACCCGCGAATCCGTTTTGACCGCGTGGTGATGTGTCTCTTGGAAGTAGCAGGCGTCAGTACAAGGCTCACCCCTTCCTCTCGCACAGCCTCTCACTCTCACGCATGCCACTCCGTCGCCCGTGAGTTCCCAGAGTTGCGCGTCTATTGCCGAGGATCCGCTGGCTCTAGTGCACCTGGGATTTGATTCTGGTGGCGTTGTCATGCGTTTCGTGGAAGTGGCAGGCGTGAGTACAAGGCTCACCGCCTTCTTTAGCACATGTGCCTCACAGTGCACAGCCTCTCACTCGCAGGCGTGCCACTACGGCTGCCGTGATTTGGCAGGAGGTGCCCGACTACTCTCCAACTCCCCTGGGACTATCTACTGCACCCGGGAATCCGTTTTGTCCGCGTTGTCATGCGTTTCGTGGAAGTGGCATGCGTTGTCATACAAGGCTCACCGCCTTCTTTAGCACACGTGCCTCTTAGTGCACAGTCTCTCACTCGCAGGCGTGTCACGCCGACGCCAGTGACTTGCAGGAGGAGCGCGCCTACTCCCCGATTCCCCTGAGACTATCTACTGCACCGGGGAATCCATTTTGGCCGCGTGGTCATTTGTTTCGTGCAAGTAGCGGGCGTGAGTACAAGACTCACCGCCTTTTTTAGCACATGTGCCTCATAGTGCACAGCCTCTCCCTCGCAGGCGTGCCACACCGGCGCCCGTGATTTGGCAGGAGGTGCACGCCTACTCCCCGACTCCCCTGGGACTATCTAGTGCACCCGCGAATCCATTTTGGCCGCGTGGTCATGTGATAGGTGGAAGTAGCAGGCGTGACTACAAGGCTCACCCCTTCCTTTTGCACAGCCTCTCACTCTCACGCATGCCACTCCGTCGCCCGTGATTTCTCGGAGTTGCGGCTCTATTTCCGAGGCTCCCCTGTGTCTAGTGCATCTGGGATTTCATTTTGGTGGCGTTTTCATGCGTTTTGTGGAAGTGGCAGGCGTGAGTACAAGGCTCACCGCCTTTTTTAGCACATGTGCCTCATAGTGCACAGCCTCTCACTCGCAGGCGTGCCACACCGGCGCCCGTGATTTGGCAGGAGGTGCGCGCCTACTCCCCGACTCCCCTGGGACTATCTAGTGCACCCGCAAATCCGTTTTGGCCGCGTGGTCATGTGATAGGTGGAAGTAGCAGGCGTGACTACAAGGCTCACCCCTTCCTTTTGCACAGCCTCTCACTCTCACGCATGCCACTCCGTCGCCCGTGATTTTTCGGAGTTGCGGCTCTATTTCCGAGGCTCCCCTGTGTCTAGTGCACCTGGCATTTCATTTTGGTGGCGTTTTCATGCGTTTTGTGGAAGTGGCAGGCGTGAGTACAAGGCTCACCGCCTTTTTTAGCACATGTGCCTCATAGTGCACAGTCTCTCACTCGCAGGCGTGTTACGCCGACGCCAGTGACTTGCAGGAGGAGCGCGCCTACTCCCCGATTCCCCTGAGACTATCTACTGCACCCGGGAATCCATTTTGGCCGCGTGGTCATTTGTTTCGTGCAAGTAGCGGGCGTGAGTACAAGACTCACCGCCTTTTTTAGCACATGTGCCTCATAGTGCACAGCCTCTCACTCGCAGGCGTGCCACACCGGCGCCCGTGATTTGGCAGGAGGTGCGCGCCTACTCGCCGACTCCCCTGGGACTATCTAGTGCACCCGCGAATCCGTTTTGGCCGCGTGGTCATGTGATAGGTGGAAGTAGCAGGCGTGACTACAAGGCTCACCCCTTCCTTTTGCACAGCCTCTCTTTCTCACGCATGCCACTCCGTCGCCCGTGATTTCTCGGAGTTGCGGCTCTATTTCCGAGGCTCCCCTGTGTCTAGTGCACCTGGCATTTCATTTTGGTGGCGTTTTCATGCGTTTTGTGGAAGTGGCAGGCGTGAGTACAAGGCTCACCGCCTTTTTTAGCACATGTGCCTCATAGTGCACAGCCTCTCACTCGCAGGCGTGCCACACCGGCGCCCGTGATTTGGCAGGAGGTGCGCGCCTACTCGCCGACTCCCCTGGGACTATCTAGTGCACCCGCGAATCCGTTTTGACCGCGTGGTGATGTGTCTCTTGGAAGTAGCAGGCGTCAGTACAAGGCTCACCCCTTCCTCTCGCACAGCCTCTCACTCTCACGCATGCCACTCCGTCGCCCGTGAGTTCCCAGAGTTGCGCGTCTATTGCCGAGGATCCGCTGGCTCTAGTGCACCTGGGATTTGATTCTGGTGGCGTTGTCATGCGTTTCGTGGAAGTGGCAGGCGTGAGTACAAGGCTCACCGCCTTCTTTAGCACATGTGCCTCACAGTGCACAGCCTCTCACTCGCAGGCGTGCCACTACGGCTGCCGTGATTTGGCAGGAGGTGCCCGACTACTCTCCAACTCCCCTGGGACTATCTACTGCACCCGGGAATCCGTTTTGTCCGCGTTGTCATGCGTTTCGTGGAAGTGGCATGCGTTGTCATACAAGGCTCACCGCCTTCTTTAGCACACGTGCCTCTTAGTGCACAGTCTCTCACTCGCAGGCGTGTCACGCCGACGCCAGTGACTTGCAGGAGGAGCGCGCCTACTCCCCGATTCCCCTGAGACTATCTACTGCACCGGGGAATCCATTTTGGCCGCGTGGTCATTTGTTTCGTGCAAGTAGCGGGCGTGAGTACAAGACTCACCGCCTTTTTTAGCACATGTGCCTCATAGTGCACAGCCTCTCCCTCGCAGGCGTGCCACACCGGCGCCCGTGATTTGGCAGGAGGTGCACGCCTACTCCCCGACTCCCCTGGGACTATCTAGTGCACCCGCGAATCCATTTTGGCCGCGTGGTCATGTGATAGGTGGAAGTAGCAGGCGTGACTACAAGGCTCACCCCTTCCTTTTGCACAGCCTCTCACTCTCACGCATGCCACTCCGTCGCCCGTGATTTCTCGGAGTTGCGGCTCTATTTCCGAGGCTCCCCTGTGTCTAGTGCATCTGGGATTTCATTTTGGTGGCGTTTTCATGCGTTTTGTGGAAGTGGCAGGCGTGAGTACAAGGCTCACCGCCTTTTTTAGCACATGTGCCTCATAGTGCACAGCCTCTCACTCGCAGGCGTGCCACACCGGCGCCCGTGATTTGGCAGGAGGTGCGCGCCTACTCCCCGACTCCCCTGGGACTATCTAGTGCACCCGCAAATCCGTTTTGGCCGCGTGGTCATGTGATAGGTGGAAGTAGCAGGCGTGACTACAAGGCTCACCCCTTCCTTTTGCACAGCCTCTCACTCTCACGCATGCCACTCCGTCGCCCGTGATTTTTCGGAGTTGCGGCTCTATTTCCGAGGCTCCCCTGTGTCTAGTGCACCTGGCATTTCATTTTGGTGGCGTTTTCATGCGTTTTGTGGAAGTGGCAGGCGTGAGTACAAGGCTCACCGCCTTTTTTGGCACATGTGCCTCATAGTGCACAGTCTCTCACTCGCAGGCGTGTTACGCCGACGCCAGTGACTTGCAGGAGGAGCGCGCCTACTCCCCGATTCCCCTGAGACTATCTACTGCACCCGGGAATCCATTTTGGCCGCGTGGTCATTTGTTTCGTGCAAGTAGCGGGCGTGAGTACAAGACTCACCGCCTTTTTTAGCACATGTGCCTCATAGTGCACAGCCTCTCACTCGCAGGCGTGCCACACCGGCGCCCGTGATTTGGCAGGAGGTGCGCGCCTACTCGCCGACTCCCCTGGGACTATCTAGTGCACCCGCGAATCCGTTTTGGCCGCGTGGTCATGTGATAGGTGGAAGTAGCAGGCGTGACTACAAGGCTCACCCCTTCCTTTTGCACAGCCTCTCTTTCTCACGCATGCCACTCCGTCGCCCGTGATTTCTCGGAGTTGCGGCTCTATTTCCGAGGCTCCCCTGTGTCTAGTGCACCTGGCATTTCATTTTGGTGGCGTTTTCATGCGTTTTGTGGAAGTGGCAGGCGTGAGTACAAGGCTCACCGCCTTTTTTAGCACATGTGCCTCATAGTGCACAGCCTCTCACTCGCAGGCGTGCCACACCGGCGCCCGTGATTTGGCAGGAGGTGCGCGCCTACTCGCCGACTCCCCTGGGACTATCTAGTGCACCCGCGAATCCGTTTTGACCGCGTGGTGATGTGTCTCTTGGAAGTAGCAGGCGTCAGTACAAGGCTCACCCCTTCCTCTCGCACAGCCTCTCACTCTCACGCATGCCACTCCGTCGCCCGTGAGTTCCCAGAGTTGCGCGTCTATTGCCGAGGATCCGCTGGCTCTAGTGCACCTGGGATTTGATTCTGGTGGCGTTGTCATGCGTTTCGTGGAAGTGGCAGGCGTGAGTACAAGGCTCACCGCCTTCTTTAGCACATGTGCCTCACAGTGCACAGCCTCTCACTCGCAGGCGTGCCACTACGGCTGCCGTGATTTGGCAGGAGGTGCCCGACTACTCTCCAACTCCCCTGGGACTATCTACTGCACCCGGGAATCCGTTTTGTCCGCGTTGTCATGCGTTTCGTGGAAGTGGCATGCGTTGTCATACAAGGCTCACCGCCTTCTTTAGCACACGTGCCTCTTAGTGCACAGTCTCTCACTCGCAGGCGTGTCACGCCGACGCCAGTGACTTGCAGGAGGAGCGCGCCTACTCCCCGATTCCCCTGAGACTATCTACTGCACCGGGGAATCCATTTTGGCCGCGTGGTCATTTGTTTCGTGCAAGTAGCGGGCGTGAGTACAAGACTCACCGCCTTTTTTAGCACATGTGCCTCATAGTGCACAGCCTCTCCCTCGCAGGCGTGCCACACCGGCGCCCGTGATTTGGCAGGAGGTGCACGCCTACTCCCCGACTCCCCTGGGACTATCTAGTGCACCCGCGAATCCATTTTGGCCGCGTGGTCATGTGATAGGTGGAAGTAGCAGGCGTGACTACAAGGCTCACCCCTTCCTTTTGCACAGCCTCTCACTCTCACGCATGCCACTCCGTCGCCCGTGATTTCTCGGAGTTGCGGCTCTATTTCCGAGGCTCCCCTGTGTCTAGTGCATCTGGGATTTCATTTTGGTGGCGTTTTCATGCGTTTTGTGGAAGTGGCAGGCGTGAGTACAAGGCTCACCGCCTTTTTTAGCACATGTGCCTCATAGTGCACAGCCTCTCACTCGCAGGCGTGCCACACCGGCGCCCGTGATTTGGCAGGAGGTGCGCGCCTACTCCCCGACTCCCCTGGGACTATCTAGTGCACCCGCGAATCCGTTTTGGCCGCGTGGTCATGTGATAGGTGGAAGTAGCAGGCGTGACTACAAGGCTCACCCCTTCCTTTTGCACAGCCTCTCACTCTCACGCATGCCACTCCGTCGCCCGTGATTTCTCGGAGTTGCGGCTCTATTTCCGAGGCTCCCCTGTGTCTAGTGCACCTGGCATTTCATTTTGGTGGCGTTTTCATGCGTTTTGTGGAAGTGGCAGGCGTGAGTACAAGGCTCACCGCCTTTTTTAGCACATGTGCCTCATAGTGCACAGTCTCTCACTCGCAGGCGTGTTACGCCGACGCCAGTGACTTGCAGGAGGAGCGCGCCTACTCCCCGATTCCCCTGAGACTATCTACTGCACCCGGGAATCCATTTTGGCCGCGTGGTCATTTGTTTCGTGCAAGTAGCGGGCGTGAGTACAAGACTCACCGCCTTTTTTAGCACATGTGCCTCATAGTGCACAGCCTCTCACTCGCAGGCGTGCCACACCGGCGCCCGTGATTTGGCAGGAGGTGCGCGCCTACTCGCCGACTCCCCTGGGACTATCTAGTGCACCCGCGAATCCGTTTTGACCGCGTGGTGATGTGTTTCTTGGAAGTAGCAGGCGTGAGTACAAGGCTCACCCCTTCCTCTTGCACACCGTCTCACTCTCACGCATGCCACTCCGTCGCCCGTGAGTTCCCGGAGTTGCGCGTCTATTGCCGAGGATCCGCTGGGTCTAGTGCACCTGGGATTTGATTCTGGTGGCGTTGTCATGCGTTTTGTGGAAGTGGCAGGCGTGAGTACAAGGCTCACCGCCTTTTTTAGCACATGTGCCTCATAGTGCACAGCCTCTCCCTCGCAGGCGTGCCACACCGGCGCCCGTGATTTGGCAGGAGGTGCGCGCCTACTCCCCGACTCCCCTGGGACTATCTAGTGCACCCGCGAATCCGTTTTGGCCGCGTGGTCATGTGATAGGTGGAAGTAGCAGGCGTGACTACAAGGCTCACCCCTTCCTTTTGCACAGCCTCTCACTCTCACGCATGCCACTCCGTCGCCCGTGATTTCTCGGAGTTGCGGCTCTATTTCCGAGGCTCCCCTGTGTCTAGTGCACCTGGCATTTCATTTTGGTGGCGTTTTCATGCGTTTTGTGGAAGTGGCAGGCGTGAGTACAAGGCTCACCGCCTTTTTTAGCACATGTGCCTCATAGTGCACAGCCTCTCACTCGCAGGCGTGCCACACCGGCGCCCGTGATTTGGCAGGAGGTGCGCGCCTACTCGCCGACTCCCCTGGGACTATCTAGTGCACCCGCGAATCCGTTTTGACCGCGTGGTGATGTGTCTCTTGGAAGTAGCAGGCGTCAGTACAAGGCTCACCCCTTCCTCTCGCACAGCCTCTCACTCTCACGCATGCCACTCCGTCGCCCGTGAGTTCCCAGAGTTGCGCGTCTATTGCCGAGGATCCGCTGGCTCTAGTGCACCTGGGATTTGATTCTGGTGGCGTTGTCATGCGTTTCGTGGAAGTGGCAGGCGTGAGTACAAGGCTCACCGCCTTCTTTAGCACATGTGCCTCACAGTGCACAGCCTCTCACTCGCAGGCGTGCCACTACGGCTGCCGTGATTTGGCAGGAGGTGCCCGACTACTCTCCAACTCCCCTGGGACTATCTACTGCACCCGGGAATCCGTTTTGTCCGCGTTGTCATGCGTTTCGTGGAAGTGGCATGCGTTGTCATACAAGGCTCACCGCCTTCTTTAGCACACGTGCCTCTTAGTGCACAGTCTCTCACTCGCAGGCGTGTCACGCCGACGCCAGTGACTTGCAGGAGGAGCGCGCCTACTCCCCGATTCCCCTGAGACTATCTACTGCACCGGGGAATCCATTTTGGCCGCGTGGTCATTTGTTTCGTGCAAGTAGCGGGCGTGAGTACAAGACTCACCGCCTTTTTTAGCACATGTGCCTCATAGTGCACAGCCTCTCCCTCGCAGGCGTGCCACACCGGCGCCCGTGATTTGGCAGGAGGTGCACGCCTACTCCCCGACTCCCCTGGGACTATCTAGTGCACCCGCGAATCCATTTTGGCCGCGTGGTCATGTGATAGGTGGAAGTAGCAGGCGTGACTACAAGGCTCACCCCTTCCTTTTGCACAGCCTCTCACTCTCACGCATGCCACTCCGTCGCCCGTGATTTCTCGGAGTTGCGGCTCTATTTCCGAGGCTCCCCTGTGTCTAGTGCATCTGGGATTTCATTTTGGTGGCGTTTTCATGCGTTTTGTGGAAGTGGCAGGCGTGAGTACAAGGCTCACCGCCTTTTTTAGCACATGTGCCTCATAGTGCACAGCCTCTCACTCGCAGGCGTGCCACACCGGCGCCCGTGATTTGGCAGGAGGTGCGCGCCTACTCCCCGACTCCCCTGGGACTATCTAGTGCACCCGCGAATCCGTTTTGGCCGCGTGGTCATGTGATAGGTGGAAGTAGCAGGCGTGACTACAAGGCTCACCCCTTCCTTTTGCACAGCCTCTCACTCTCACGCATGCCACTCCGTCGCCCGTGATTTCTCGGAGTTGCGGCTCTATTTCCGAGGCTCCCCTGTGTCTAGTGCACCTGGCATTTCATTTTGGTGGCGTTTTCATGCGTTTTGTGGAAGTGGCAGGCGTGAGTACAAGGCTCACCGCCTTTTTTAGCACATGTGCCTCATAGTGCACAGTCTCTCACTCGCAGGCGTGTTACGCCGACGCCAGTGACTTGCAGGAGGAGCGCGCCTACTCCCCGATTCCCCTGAGACTATCTACTGCACCCGGGAATCCATTTTGGCCGCGTGGTCATTTGTTTCGTGCAAGTAGCGGGCGTGAGTACAAGACTCACCGCCTTTTTTAGCACATGTGCCTCATAGTGCACAGCCTCTCACTCGCAGGCGTGCCACACCGGCGCCCGTGATTTGGCAGGAGGTGCGCGCCTACTCGCCGACTCCCCTGGGACTATCTAGTGCACCCGCGAATCCGTTTTGACCGCGTGGTGATGTGTTTCTTGGAAGTAGCAGGCGTGAGTACAAGGCTCACCCCTTCCTCTTGCACACCGTCTCACTCTCACGCATGCCACTCCGTCGCCCGTGAGTTCCCGGAGTTGCGCGTCTATTGCCGAGGATCCGCTGGGTCTAGTGCACCTGGGATTTGATTCTGGTGGCGTTGTCATGCGTTTTGTGGAAGTGGCAGGCGTGAGTACAAGGCTCACCGCCTTTTTTAGCACATGTGCCTCATAGTGCACAGCCTCTCCCTCGCAGGCGTGCCACACCGGCGCCCGTGATTTGGCAGGAGGTGCGCGCCTACTCCCCGACTCCCCTGGGACTATCTAGTGCACCCGCGAATCCGTTTTGGCCGCGTGGTCATGTGATAGGTGGAAGTAGCAGGCGTGACTACAAGGCTCACCCCTTCCTTTTGCACAGCCTCTCACTCTCACGCATGCCACTCCGTCGCCCGTGATTTCTCGGAGTTGCGGCTCTATTTCCGAGGCTCCCCTGTGTCTAGTGCACCTGGCATTTCATTTTGGTGGCGTTTTCATGCGTTTTGTGGAAGTGGCAGGCGTGAGTACAAGGCTCACCGCCTTTTTTAGCACATGTGCCTCATAGTGCACAGCCTCTCACTCGCAGGCGTGCCACACCGGCGCCCGTGATTTGGCAGGAGGTGCGCGCCTACTCGCCGACTCCCCTGGGACTATCTAGTGCACCCGCGAATCCGTTTTGACCGCGTGGTGATGTGTCTCTTGGAAGTAGCAGGCGTCAGTACAAGGCTCACCCCTTCCTCTCGCACAGCCTCTCACTCTCACGCATGCCACTCCGTCGCCCGTGAGTTCCCAGAGTTGCGCGTCTATTGCCGAGGATCCGCTGGCTCTAGTGCACCTGGGATTTGATTCTGGTGGCGTTGTCATGCGTTTCGTGGAAGTGGCAGGCGTGAGTACAAGGCTCACCGCCTTCTTTAGCACATGTGCCTCACAGTGCACAGCCTCTCACTCGCAGGCGTGCCACTACGGCTGCCGTGATTTGGCAGGAGGTGCCCGACTACTCTCCAACTCCCCTGGGACTATCTACTGCACCCGGGAATCCGTTTTGTCCGCGTTGTCATGCGTTTCGTGGAAGTGGCATGCGTTGTCATACAAGGCTCACCGCCTTCTTTAGCACACGTGCCTCTTAGTGCACAGTCTCTCACTCGCAGGCGTGTCACGCCGACGCCAGTGACTTGCAGGAGGAGCGCGCCTACTCCCCGATTCCCCTGAGACTATCTACTGCACCGGGGAATCCATTTTGGCCGCGTGGTCATTTGTTTCGTGCAAGTAGCGGGCGTGAGTACAAGACTCACCGCCTTTTTTAGCACATGTGCCTCATAGTGCACAGCCTCTCCCTCGCAGGCGTGCCACACCGGCGCCCGTGATTTGGCAGGAGGTGCACGCCTACTCCCCGACTCCCCTGGGACTATCTAGTGCACCCGCGAATCCATTTTGGCCGCGTGGTCATGTGATAGGTGGAAGTAGCAGGCGTGACTACAAGGCTCACCCCTTCCTTTTGCACAGCCTCTCACTCTCACGCATGCCACTCCGTCGCCCGTGATTTCTCGGAGTTGCGGCTCTATTTCCGAGGCTCCCCTGTGTCTAGTGCATCTGGGATTTCATTTTGGTGGCGTTTTCATGCGTTTTGTGGAAGTGGCAGGCGTGAGTACAAGGCTCACCGCCTTTTTTAGCACATGTGCCTCATAGTGCACAGCCTCTCACTCGCAGGCGTGCCACACCGGCGCCCGTGATTTGGCAGGAGGTGCGCGCCTACTCCCCGACTCCCCTGGGACTATCTAGTGCACCCGCGAATCCGTTTTGGCCGCGTGGTCATGTGATAGGTGGAAGTAGCAGGCGTGACTACAAGGCTCACCCCTTCCTTTTGCACAGCCTCTCACTCTCACGCATGCCACTCCGTCGCCCGTGATTTCTCGGAGTTGCGGCTCTATTTCCGAGGCTCCCCTGTGTCTAGTGCACCTGGCATTTCATTTTGGTGGCGTTTTCATGCGTTTTGTGGAAGTGGCAGGCGTGAGTACAAGGCTCACCGCCTTTTTTAGCACATGTGCCTCATAGTGCACAGTCTCTCACTCGCAGGCGTGTTACGCCGACGCCAGTGACTTGCAGGAGGAGCGCGCCTACTCCCCGATTCCCCTGAGACTATCTACTGCACCCGGGAATCCATTTTGGCCGCGTGGTCATTTGTTTCGTGCAAGTAGCGGGCGTGAGTACAAGACTCACCGCCTTTTTTAGCACATGTGCCTCATAGTGCACAGCCTCTCACTCGCAGGCGTGCCACACCGGCGCCCGTGATTTGGCAGGAGGTGCGCGCCTACTCGCCGACTCCCCTGGGACTATCTAGTGCACCCGCGAATCCGTTTTGGCCGCGTGGTCATGTGATAGGTGGAAGTAGCAGGCGTGACTACAAGGCTCACCCCTTCCTTTTGCACAGCCTCTCACTCTCACGCATGCCACTCCGTCGCCCGTGATTTCTCGGAGTTGCGGCTCTATTTCCGAGGCTCCCCTGTGTCTAGTGCACCTGGCATTTCATTTTGGTGGCGTTTTCATGCGTTTTGTGGAAGTGGCAGGCGTGAGTACAAGGCTCACCGCCTTTTTTAGCACATGTGCCTCATAGTGCACAGCCTCTCACTCGCAGGCGTGCCACACCGGCGCCCGTGATTTGGCAGGAGGTGCGCGCCTACTCGCCGACTCCCCTGGGACTATCTAGTGCACCCGCGAATCCGTTTTGACCGCGTGGTGATGTGTCTCTTGGAAGTAGCAGGCGTCAGTACAAGACTCACCCCTTCCTCTCGCACAGCCTCTCACTCTCACGCATGCCACTCCGTCGCCCGTGAGTTCCCAGAGTTGCGCGTCTATTGCCGAGGATCCGCTGGCTCTAGTGCACCTGGGATTTGATTCTGGTGGCGTTGTCATGCGTTTCGTGGAAGTGGCAGGCGTGAGTACAAGGCTCACCGCCTTCTTTAGCACATGTGCCTCACAGTGCACAGCCTCTCACTCGCAGGCGTGCCACTACGGCTGCCGTGATTTGGCAGGAGGTGCCCGACTACTCTCCAACTCCCCTGGGACTATCTACTGCACCCGGGAATCCGTTTTGTCCGCGTTGTCATGCGTTTCGTGGAAGTGGCATGCGTTGTCATACAAGGCTCACCGCCTTCTTTAGCACACGTGCCTCTTAGTGCACAGTCTCTCACTCGCAGGCGTGTCACGCCGACGCCAGTGACTTGCAGGAGGAGCGCGCCTACTCCCCGATTCCCCTGAGACTATCTACTGCACCGGGGAATCCATTTTGGCCGCGTGGTTATTTGTTTCGTGCAAGTAGCGGGCGTGAGTACAAGACTCACCGCCTTTTTTAGCACATGTGCCTCATAGTGCACAGCCTCTCCCTCGCAGGCGAGCCACACCGGCGCCCGTGATTTGGCAGGAGGTGCACGCCTACTCCCCGACTCCCCTGGGACTATCTAGTGCACCCGCGAATCCATTTTGGCCGCGTGGTCATGTGATAGGTGGAAGTAGCAGGCGTGACTACAAGGCTCACCCCTTCCTTTTGCACAGCCTCTCACTCTCACGCATGCCACTCCGTCGCCCGTGATTTCTCGGAGTTGCGGCTCTATTTCCGAGGCTCCCCTGTGTCTAGTGCATCTGGGATTTCATTTTGGTGGCGTTTTCATGCGTTTTGTGGAAGTGGCAGGCGTGAGTACAAGGCTCACCGCCTTTTTTAGCACATGTGCCTCATAGTGCACAGCCTCTCACTCGCAGGCGTGCCACACCGGCGCCCGTGATTTGGCAGGAGGTGCGCGCCTACTCCCCGACTCCCCTGGGACTATCTAGTGCACCCGCGAATCCGTTTTGGCCGCGTGGTCATGTGATAGGTGGAAGTAGCAGGCGTGACTACAAGGCTCACCCCTTCCTTTTGCACAGCCTCTCACTCTCACGCATGCCACTCCGTCGCCCGTGATTTCTCGGAGTTGCGGCTCTATTTCCGAGGCTCCCCTGTGTCTAGTGCACCTGGCATTTCATTTTGGTGGCGTTTTCATGCGTTTTGTGGAAGTGGCAGGCGTGAGTACAAGGCTCACCGCCTTTTTTAGCACATGTGCCTCATAGTGCACAGTCTCTCACTCGCAGGCGTGTTACGCCGACGCCAGTGACTTGCAGGAGGAGCGCGCCTACTCCCCGATTCCCCTGAGACTATCTACTGCACCCGGGAATCCATTTTGGCCGCGTGGTCATTTGTTTCGTGCAAGTAGCGGGCGTGAGTACAAGACTCACCGCCTTTTTTAGCACATGTGCCTCATAGTGCACAGCCTCTCACTCGCAGGCGTGCCACACCGGCGCCCGTGATTTGGCAGGAGGTGCGCGCCTACTCGCCGACTCCCCTGGGACTATCTAGTGCACCCGCGAATCCGTTTTGACCGCGTGGTGATGTGTTTCTTGGAAGTAGCAGGCGTGAGTACAAGGCTCACCCCTTCCTCTTGCACACCGTCTCACTCTCACGCATGCCACTCCGTCGCCCGTGAGTTCCCGGAGTTGCGCGTCTATTGCCGAGGATCCGCTGGGTCTAGTGCACCTGGGATTTGATTCTGGTGGCGTTGTCATGCGTTTTGTGGAAGTGGCAGGCGTGAGTACAAGGCTCACCGCCTTTTTTAGCACATGTGCCTCATAGTGCACAGCCTCTCCCTCGCAGGCGTGCCACACCGGCGCCCGTGATTTGGCAGGAGGTGCGCGCCTACTCCCCGACTCCCCTGGGACTATCTAGTGCACCCGCGAATCCGTTTTGGCCGCGTGGTCATGTGATAGGTGGAAGTAGCAGGCGTGACTACAAGGCTCACCCCTTCCTTTTGCACAGCCTCTCACTCTCACGCATGCCACTCCGTCGCCCGTGATTTCTCGGAGTTGCGGCTCTATTTCCAAGGCTCCCCTGTGTCTAGTGCACCTGGCATTTCATTTTGGTGGCGTTTTTATGCGTTTTGTGGAAGTGGCAGGCGTGAGTACAAGGCTCACCGCCTTTTTTAGCACATGTGCCTCATAGTGCACAGCCTCTCACTCGCAGGCGTGCCACACCGGCGCCCGTGATTTGGCAGGAGGTGCGCGCCTACTCGCCGACTCCCCTGGGACTATCTAGTGCACCCGCGAATCCGTTTTGACCGCGTGGTGATGTGTCTCTTGGAAGTAGCAGGCGTCAGTACAAGACTCACCCCTTCCTCTCGCACAGCCTCTCACTCTCACGCATGCCACTCCGTCGCCCGTGAGTTCCCAGAGTTGCGCGTCTATTGCCGAGGATCCGCTGGCTCTAGTGCACCTGGGATTTGATTCTGGTGGCGTTGTCATGCGTTTCGTGGAAGTGGCAGGCGTGAGTACAAGGCTCACCGCCTTCTTTAGCACATGTGCCTCACAGTGCACAGCCTCTCACTCGCAGGCGTGCCACTACGGCTGCCGTGATTTGGCAGGAGGTGCCCGACTACTCTCCAACTCCCCTGGGACTATCTACTGCACCCGGGAATCCGTTTTGTCCGCGTTGTCATGCGTTTCGTGGAAGTGGCATGCGTTGTCATACAAGGCTCACCGCCTTCTTTAGCACACGTGCCTCTTAGTGCACAGTCTCTCACTCGCAGGCGTGTCACGCCGACGCCAGTGACTTGCAGGAGGAGCGCGCCTACTCCCCGATTCCCCTGAGACTATCTACTGCACCGGGGAATCCATTTTGGCCGCGTGGTCATTTGTTTCGTGCAAGTAGCGGGCGTGAGTACAAGACTCACCGCCTTTTTTAGCACATGTGCCTCATAGTGCACAGCCTCTCCCTCGCAGGCGTGCCACACCGGCGCCCGTGATTTGGCAGGAGGTGCACGCCTACTCCCCGACTCCCCTGGGACTATCTAGTGCACCCGCGAATCCATTTTGGCCGCGTGGTCATGTGATAGGTGGAAGTAGCAGGCGTGACTACAAGGCTCACCCCTTCCTTTTGCACAGCCTCTCACTCTCACGCATGCCACTCCGTCGCCCGTGATTTCTCGGAGTTGCGGCTCTATTTCCGAGGCTCCCCTGTGTCTAGTGCATCTGGGATTTCATTTTGGTGGCGTTTTCATGCGTTTTGTGGAAGTGGCAGGCGTGAGTACAAGGCTCACCGCCTTTTTTAGCACATGTGCCTCATAGTGCACAGCCTCTCACTCGCAGGCGTGCCACACCGGCGCCCGTGATTTGGCAGGAGGTGCGCGCCTACTCCCCGACTCCCCTGGGACTATCTAGTGCACCCGCGAATCCGTTTTGGCCGCGTGGTCATGTGATAGGTGGAAGTAGCAGGCGTGACTACAAGGCTCACCCCTTCCTTTTGCACAGCCTCTCACTCTCACGCATGCCACTCCGTCGCCCGTGATTTCTCGGAGTTGCGGCTCTATTTCCGAGGCTCCCCTGTGTCTAGTGCACCTGGCATTTCATTTTGGTGGCGTTTTCATGCGTTTTGTGGAAGTGGCAGGCGTGAGTACAAGGCTCACCGCCTTTTTTAGCACATGTGCCTCATAGTGCACAGTCTCTCACTCGCAGGCGTGTTACGCCGACGCCAGTGACTTGCAGGAGGAGCGCGCCTACTCCCCGATTCCCCTGAGACTATCTACTGCACCCGGGAATCCATTTTGGCCGCGTGGTCATTTGTTTCGTGCAAGTAGCGGGCGTGAGTACAAGACTCACCGCCTTTTTTAGCACATGTGCCTCATAGTGCACAGCCTCTCACTCGCAGGCGTGCCACACCGGCGCCCGTGATTTGGCAGGAGGTGCGCGCCTACTCCCCGACTCCCCTGGGACTATCTAGTGCACCCGCGAATCCGTTTTGGCCGCGTGGTCATGTGATAGGTGGAAGTAGCAGGCGTGACTACAAGGCTCACCCCTTCCTTTTGCACAGCCTCTCACTCTCACGCATGCCACTCCGTCGCCCGTGATTTCTCGGAGTTGCGGCTCTATTTCCGAGGCTCCCCTGTGTCTAGTGCACCTGGCATTTCATTTTGGTGGCGTTTTCATGCGTTTTGTGGAAGTGGCAGGCGTGAGTACAAGGCTCACCGCCTTTTTTAGCACATGTGCCTCATAGTGCACAGCCTCTCACTCGCAGGCGTGCCACACCGGCGCCCGTGATTTGGCAGGAGGTGCGCGCCTACTCGCCGACTCCCCTGGGACTATCTAGTGCACCCGCGAATCCGTTTTGACCGCGTGGTGATGTGTCTCTTGGAAGTAGCAGGCGTCAGTACAAGGCTCACCCCTTCCTCTCGCACAGCCTCTCACTCTCACGCATGCCACTCCGTCGCCCGTGAGTTCCCAGAGTTGCGCGTCTATTGCCGAGGATCCGCTGGCTCTAGTGCACCTGGGATTTGATTCTGGTGGCGTTGTCATGCGTTTCGTGGAAGTGGCAGGCGTGAGTACAAGGCTCACCGCCTTCTTTAGCACATGTGCCTCACAGTGCACAGCCTCTCACTCGCAGGCGTGCCACTACGGCTGCCGTGATTTGGCAGGAGGTGCCCGACTACTCTCCAACTCCCCTGGGACTATCTACTGCACCCGGGAATCCGTTTTGTCCGCGTTGTCATGCGTTTCGTGGAAGTGGCATGCGTTGTCATACAAGGCTCACCGCCTTCTTTAGCACACGTGCCTCTTAGTGCACAGTCTCTCACTCGCAGGCGTGTCACGCCGACGCCAGTGACTTGCAGGAGGAGCGCGCCTACTCCCCGATTCCCCTGAGACTATCTACTGCACCGGGGAATCCATTTTGGCCGCGTGGTCATTTGTTTCGTGCAAGTAGCGGGCGTGAGTACAAGACTCACCGCCTTTTTTAGCACATGTGCCTCATAGTGCACAGCCTCTCCCTCGCAGGCGTGCCACACCGGCGCCCGTGATTTGGCAGGAGGTGCACGCCTACTCCCCGACTCCCCTGGGACTATCTAGTGCACCCGCGAATCCATTTTGGCCGCGTGGTCATGTGATAGGTGGAAGTAGCAGGCGTGACTACAAGGCTCACCCCTTCCTTTTGCACAGCCTCTCACTCTCACGCATGCCACTCCGTCGCCCGTGATTTCTCGGAGTTGCGGCTCTATTTCCGAGGCTCCCCTGTGTCTAGTGCATCTGGGATTTCATTTTGGTGGCGTTTTCATGCGTTTTGTGGAAGTGGCAGGCGTGAGTACAAGGCTCACCGCCTTTTTTAGCACATGTGCCTCATAGTGCACAGCCTCTCACTCGCAGGCGTGCCACACCGGCGCCCGTGATTTGGCAGGAGGTGCGCGCCTACTCCCCGACTCCCCTGGGACTATCTAGTGCACCCGCGAATCCGTTTTGGCCGCGTGGTCATGTGATAGGTGGAAGTAGCAGGCGTGACTACAAGGCTCACCCCTTCCTTTTGCACAGCCTCTCACTCTCACGCATGCCACTCCGTCGCCCGTGATTTCTCGGAGTTGCGGCTCTATTTCCGAGGCTCCCCTGTGTCTAGTGCACCTGGCATTTCATTTTGGTGGCGTTTTCATGCGTTTTGTGGAAGTGGCAGGCGTGAGTACAAGGCTCACCGCCTTTTTTAGCACATGTGCCTCATAGTGCACAGTCTCTCACTCGCAGGCGTGTTACGCCGACGCCAGTGACTTGCAGGAGGAGCGCGCCTACTCCCCGATTCCCCTGAGACTATCTACTGCACCCGGGAATCCATTTTGGCCGCGTGGTCATTTGTTTCGTGCAAGTAGCGGGCGTGAGTACAAGACTCACCGCCTTTTTTAGCACATGTGCCTCATAGTGCACAGCCTCTCACTCGCAGGCGTGCCACACCGGCGCCCGTGATTTGGCAGGAGGTGCGCGCCTACTCGCCGACTCCCCTGGGACTATCTAGTGCACCCGCGAATCCGTTTTGACCGCGTGGTGATGTGTTTCTTGGAAGTAGCAGGCGTGAGTACAAGGCTCACCCCTTCCTCTTGCACACCGTCTCACTCTCACGCATGCCACTCCGTCGCCCGTGAGTTCCCGGAGTTGCGCGTCTATTGCCGAGGATCCGCTGGGTCTAGTGCACCTGGGATTTGATTCTGGTGGCGTTGTCATGCGTTTTGTGGAAGTGGCAGGCGTGAGTACAAGGCTCACCGCCTTTTTTAGCACATGTGCCTCATAGTGCACAGCCTCTCCCTCGCAGGCGTGCCACACCGGCGCCCGTGATTTGGCAGGAGGTGCGCGCCTACTCCCCGACTCCCCTGGGACTATCTAGTGCACCCGCGAATCCGTTTTGGCCGCGTGGTCATGTGATAGGTGGAAGTAGCAGGCGTGACTACAAGGCTCACCCCTTCCTTTTGCACAGCCTCTCACTCTCACGCATGCCACTCCGTCGCCCGTGATTTCTCGGAGTTGCGGCTCTATTTCCGAGGCTCCCCTGTGTCTAGTGCACCTGGCATTTCATTTTGGTGGCGTTTTCATGCGTTTTGTGGAAGTGGCAGGCGTGAGTACAAGGCTCACCGCCTTTTTTAGCACATGTGCCTCATAGTGCACAGCCTCTCACTCGCAGGCGTGCCACACCGGCGCCCGTGATTTGGCAGGAGGTGCGCGCCTACTCGCCGACTCCCCTGGGACTATCTAGTGCACCCGCGAATCCGTTTTGACCGCGTGGTGATGTGTCTCTTGGAAGTAGCAGGCGTCAGTACAAGACTCACCCCTTCCTCTCGCACAGCCTCTCACTCTCACGCATGCCACTCCGTCGCCCGTGAGTTCCCAGAGTTGCGCGTCTATTGCCGAGGATCCGCTGGCTCTAGTGCACCTGGGATTTGATTCTGGTGGCGTTGTCATGCGTTTCGTGGAAGTGGCAGGCGTGAGTACAAGGCTCACCGCCTTCTTTAGCACATGTGCCTCACAGTGCACAGCCTCTCACTCGCAGGCGTGCCACTACGGCTGCCGTGATTTGGCAGGAGGTGCCCGACTACTCTCCAACTCCCCTGGGACTATCTACTGCACCCGGGAATCCGTTTTGTCCGCGTTGTCATGCGTTTCGTGGAAGTGGCATGCGTTGTCATACAAGGCTCACCGCCTTCTTTAGCACACGTGCCTCTTAGTGCACAGTCTCTCACTCGCAGGCGTGTCACGCCGACGCCAGTGACTTGCAGGAGGAGCGCGCCTACTCCCCGATTCCCCTGAGACTATCTACTGCACCGGGGAATCCATTTTGGCCGCGTGGTCATTTGTTTCGTGCAAGTAGCGGGCGTGAGTACAAGACTCACCGCCTTTTTTAGCACATGTGCCTCATAGTGCACAGCCTCTCCCTCGCAGGCGTGCCACACCGGCGCCCGTGATTTGGCAGGAGGTGCACGCCTACTCCCCGACTCCCCTGGGACTATCTAGTGCACCCGCGAATCCATTTTGGCCGCGTGGTCATGTGATAGGTGGAAGTAGCAGGCGTGACTACAAGGCTCACCCCTTCCTTTTGCACAGCCTCTCACTCTCACGCATGCCACTCCGTCGCCCGTGATTTCTCGGAGTTGCGGCTCTATTTCCGAGGCTCCCCTGTGTCTAGTGCATCTGGGATTTCATTTTGGTGGCGTTTTCATGCGTTTTGTGGAAGTGGCAGGCGTGAGTACAAGGCTCACCGCCTTTTTTAGCACATGTGCCTCATAGTGCACAGCCTCTCACTCGCAGGCGTGCCACACCGGCGCCCGTGATTTGGCAGGAGGTGCGCGCCTACTCCCCGACTCCCCTGGGACTATCTAGTGCACCCGCGAATCCGTTTTGGCCGCGTGGTCATGTGATAGGTGGAAGTAGCAGGCGTGACTACAAGGCTCACCCCTTCCTTTTGCACAGCCTCTCACTCTCACGCATGCCACTCCGTCGCCCGTGATTTCTCGGAGTTGCGGCTCTATTTCCGAGGCTCCCCTGTGTCTAGTGCACCTGGCATTTCATTTTGGTGGCGTTTTCATGCGTTTTGTGGAAGTGGCAGGCGTGAGTACAAGGCTCACCGCCTTTTTTAGCACATGTGCCTCATAGTGCACAGTCTCTCACTCGCAGGCGTGTTACGCCGACGCCAGTGACTTGCAGGAGGAGCGCGCCTACTCCCCGATTCCCCTGAGACTATCTACTGCACCCGGGAATCCATTTTGGCCGCGTGGTCATTTGTTTCGTGCAAGTAGCGGGCGTGAGTACAAGACTCACCGCCTTTTTTAGCACATGTGCCTCATAGTGCACAGCCTCTCACTCGCAGGCGTGCCACACCGGCGCCCGTGATTTGGCAGGAGGTGCGCGCCTACTCGCCGACTCCCCTGGGACTATCTAGTGCACCCGCGAATCCGTTTTGGCCGCGTGGTCATGTGATAGGTGGAAGTAGCAGGCGTGACTACAAGGCTCACCCCTTCCTTTTGCACAGCCTCTCACTCTCACGCATGCCACTCCGTCGCCCGTGATTTCTCGGAGTTGCGGCTCTATTTCCGAGGCTCCCCTGTGTCTAGTGCACCTGGCATTTCATTTTGGTGGCGTTTTCATGCGTTTTGTGGAAGTGGCAGGCGTGAGTACAAGGCTCACCGCCTTTTTTAGCACATGTGCCTCATAGTGCACAGCCTCTCACTCGCAGGCGTGCCACACCGGCGCCCGTGATTTGGCAGGAGGTGCGCGCCTACTCGCCGACTCCCCTGGGACTATCTAGTGCACCCGCGAATCCGTTTTGACCGCGTGGTGATGTGTCTCTTGGAAGTAGCAGGCGTCAGTACAAGGCTCACCCCTTCCTCTCGCACAGCCTCTCACTCTCACGCATGCCACTCCGTCGCCCGTGAGTTCCCAGAGTTGCGCGTCTATTGCCGAGGATCCGCTGGCTCTAGTGCACCTGGGATTTGATTCTGGTGGCGTTGTCATGCGTTTCGTTGAAGTGGCAGGCGTGAGTACAAGGCTCACCGCCTTCTTTAGCACATGTGCCTCACAGTGCACAGCCTCTCACTCGCAGGCGTGCCACTACGGCTGCCGTGATTTGGCAGGAGGTGCCCGACTACTCTCCAACTCCCCTGGGACTATCTACTGCACCCGGGAATCCGTTTTGTCCGCGTTGTCATGCGTTTCGTGGAAGTGGCATGCGTTGTCATACAAGGCTCACCGCCTTCTTTAGCACACGTGCCTCTTAGTGCACAGTCTCTCACTCGCAGGCGTGTCACGCCGACGCCAGTGACTTGCAGGAGGAGCGCGCCTACTCCCCGATTCCCCTGAGACTATCTACTGCACCGGGGAATCCATTTTGGCCGCGTGGTCATTTGTTTCGTGCAAGTAGCGGGCGTGAGTACAAGACTCACCGCCTTTTTTAGCACATGTGCCTCATAGTGCACAGCCTCTCCCTCGCAGGCGTGCCACACCGGCGCCCGTGATTTGGCAGGAGGTGCACGCCTACTCCCCGACTCCCCTGGGACTATCTAGTGCACCCGCGAATCCATTTTGGCCGCGTGGTCATGTGATAGGTGGAAGTAGCAGGCGTGACTACAAGGCTCACCCCTTCCTTTTGCACAGCCTCTCACTCTCACGCATGCCACTCCGTCGCCCGTGATTTCTCGGAGTTGCGGCTCTATTTCCGAGGCTCCCCTGTGTCTAGTGCATCTGGGATTTCATTTTGGTGGCGTTTTCATGCGTTTTGTGGAAGTGGCAGGCGTGAGTACAAGGCTCACCGCCTTTTTTAGCACATGTGCCTCATAGTGCACAGCCTCTCACTCGCAGGCGTGCCACACCGGCGCCCGTGATTTGGCAGGAGGTGCGCGCCTACTCCCCGACTCCCCTGGGACTATCTAGTGCACCCGCGAATCCGTTTTGGCCGCGTGGTCATGTGATAGGTGGAAGTAGCAGGCGTGACTACAAGGCTCACCCCTTCCTTTTGCACAGCCTCTCACTCTCACGCATGCCACTCCGTCGCCCGTGATTTCTCGGAGTTGCGGCTCTATTTCCGAGGCTCCCCTGTGTCTAGTGCACCTGGCATTTCATTTTGGTGGCGTTTTCATGCGTTTTGTGGAAGTGGCAGGCGTGAGTACAAGGCTCACCGCCTTTTTTAGCACATGTGCCTCATAGTGCACAGTCTCTCACTCGCAGGCGTGTTACGCCGACGCCAGTGACTTGCAGGAGGAGCGCGCCTACTCCCCGATTCCCCTGAGACTATCTACTGCACCCGGGAATCCATTTTGGCCGCGTGGTCATTTGTTTCGTGCAAGTAGCGGGCGTGAGTACAAGACTCACCGCCTTTTTTAGCACATGTGCCTCATAGTGCACAGCCTCTCACTCGCAGGCGTGCCACACCGGCGCCCGTGATTTGGCAGGAGGTGCGCGCCTACTCGCCGACTCCCCTGGGACTATCTAGTGCACCCGCGAATCCGTTTTGACCGCGTGGTGATGTGTTTCTTGGAAGTAGCAGGCGTGAGTACAAGGCTCACCCCTTCCTCTTGCACACCGTCTCACTCTCACGCATGCCACTCCGTCGCCCGTGAGTTCCCGGAGTTGCGCGTCTATTGCCGAGGATCCGCTGGGTCTAGTGCACCTGGGATTTGATTCTGGTGGCGTTGTCATGCGTTTTGTGGAAGTGGCAGGCGTGAGTACAAGGCTCACCGCCTTTTTTAGCACATGTGCCTCATAGTGCACAGCCTCTCCCTCGCAGGCGTGCCACACCGGCGCCCGTGATTTGGCAGGAGGTGCGCGCCTACTCCCCGACTCCCCTGGGACTATCTAGTGCACCCGCGAATCCGTTTTGGCCGCGTGGTCATGTGATAGGTGGAAGTAGCAGGCGTGACTACAAGGCTCACCCCTTCCTTTTGCACAGCCTCTCACTCTCACGCATGCCACTCCGTCGCCCGTGATTTCTCGGAGTTGCGGCTCTATTTCCGAGGCTCCCCTGTGTCTAGTGCACCTGGCATTTCATTTTGGTGGCGTTTTCATGCGTTTTGTGGAAGTGGCAGGCGTGAGTACAAGGCTCACCGCCTTTTTTAGCACATGTGCCTCATAGTGCACAGCCTCTCACTCGCAGGCGTGCCACACCGGCGCCCGTGATTTGGCAGGAGGTGCGCGCCTACTCGCCGACTCCCCTGGGACTATCTAGTGCACCCGCGAATCCGTTTTGACCGCGTGGTGATGTGTCTCTTGGAAGTAGCAGGCGTCAGTACAAGGCTCACCCCTTCCTCTCGCACAGCCTCTCACTCTCACGCATGCCACTCCGTCGCCCGTGAGTTCCCAGAGTTGCGCGTCTATTGCCGAGGATCCGCTGGCTCTAGTGCACCTGGGATTTGATTCTGGTGGCGTTGTCATGCGTTTCGTGGAAGTGGCAGGCGTGAGTACAAGGCTCACCGCCTTCTTTAGCACATGTGCCTCACAGTGCACAGCCTCTCACTCGCAGGCGTGCCACTACGGCTGCCGTGATTTGGCAGGAGGTGCCCGACTACTCTCCAACTCCCCTGGGACTATCTACTGCACCCGGGAATCCGTTTTGTCCGCGTTGTCATGCGTTTCGTGGAAGTGGCATGCGTTGTCATACAAGGCTCACCGCCTTCTTTAGCACACGTGCCTCTTAGTGCACAGTCTCTCACTCGCAGGCGTGTCACGCCGACGCCAGTGACTTGCAGGAGGAGCGCGCCTACTCCCCGATTCCCCTGAGACTATCTACTGCACCGGGGAATCCATTTTGGCCGCGTGGTCATTTGTTTCGTGCAAGTAGCGGGCGTGAGTACAAGACTCACCGCCTTTTTTAGCACATGTGCCTCATAGTGCACAGCCTCTCCCTCGCAGGCGTGCCACACCGGCGCCCGTGATTTGGCAGGAGGTGCACGCCTACTCCCCGACTCCCCTGGGACTATCTAGTGCACCCGCGAATCCATTTTGGCCGCGTGGTCATGTGATAGGTGGAAGTAGCAGGCGTGACTACAAGGCTCACCCCTTCCTTTTGCACAGCCTCTCACTCTCACGCATGCCACTCCGTCGCCCGTGATTTCTCGGAGTTGCGGCTCTATTTCCGGGGCTCCCCTGTGTCTAGTGCATCTGGGATTTCATTTTGGTGGCGTTTTCATGCGTTTTGTGGAAGTGGCAGGCGTGAGTACAAGGCTCACCGCCTTTTTTAGCACATGTGCCTCATAGTGCACAGCCTCTCACTCGCAGGCGTGCCACACCGGCGCCCGTGATTTGGCAGGAGGTGCGCGCCTACTCCCCGACTCCCCTGGGACTATCTAGTGCACCCGCGAATCCGTTTTGGCCGCGTGGTCATGTGATAGGTGGAAGTAGCAGGCGTGACTACAAGGCTCACCCCTTCCTTTTGCACAGCCTCTCACTCTCACGCATGCCACTCCGTCGCCCGTGATTTCTCGGAGTTGCGGCTCTATTTCCGAGGCTCCCCTGTGTCTAGTGCACCTGGCATTTCATTTTGGTGGCGTTTTCATGCGTTTTGTGGAAGTGGCAGGCGTGAGTACAAGGCTCACCGCCTTTTTTAGCACATGTGCCTCATAGTGCACAGTCTCTCACTCGCAGGCGTGTTACGCCGACGCCAGTGACTTGCAGGAGGAGCGCGCCTACTCCCCGATTCCCCTGAGACTATCTACTGCACCCGGGAATCCATTTTGGCCGCGTGGTCATTTGTTTCGTGCAAGTAGCGGGCGTGAGTACAAGACTCACCGCCTTTTTTAGCACATGTGCCTCATAGTGCACAGCCTCTCACTCGCAGGCGTGCCACACCGGCGCCCGTGATTTGGCAGGAGGTGCGCGCCTACTCGCCGACTCCCCTGGGACTATCTAGTGCACCCGCGAATCCGTTTTGGCCGCGTGGTCATGTGATAGGTGGAAGTAGCAGGCGTGACTACAAGGCTCACCCCTTCCTTTTGCACAGCCTCTCACTCTCACGCATGCCACTCCGTCGCCCGTGATTTCTCGGAGTTGCGGCTCTATTTCCGAGGCTCCCCTGTGTCTAGTGCACCTGGCATTTCATTTTGGTGGCGTTTTCATGCGTTTTGTGGAAGTGGCAGGCGTGAGTACAAGGCTCACCGCCTTTTTTAGCACATGTGCCTCATAGTGCACAGCCTCTCACTCGCAGGCGTGCCACACCGGCGCCCGTGATTTGGCAGGAGGTGCGCGCCTACTCGCCGACTCCCCTGGGACTATCTAGTGCACCCGCGAATCCGTTTTGACCGCGTGGTGATGTGTCTCTTGGAAGTAGCAGGCGTCAGTACAAGGCTCACCCCTTCCTCTCGCACAGCCTCTCACTCTCACGCATGCCACTCCGTCGCCCGTGAGTTCCCAGAGTTGCGCGTCTATTGCCGAGGATCCGCTGGCTCTAGTGCACCTGGGATTTGATTCTGGTGGCGTTGTCATGCGTTTCGTGGAAGTGGCAGGCGTGAGTACAAGGCTCACCGCCTTCTTTAGCACATGTGCCTCACAGTGCACAGCCTCTCACTCGCAGGCGTGCCACTACGGCTGCCGTGATTTGGCAGGAGGTGCCCGACTACTCTCCAACTCCCCTGGGACTATCTACTGCACCCGGGAATCCGTTTTGTCCGCGTTGTCATGCGTTTCGTGGAAGTGGCATGCGTTGTCATACAAGGCTCACCGCCTTCTTTAGCACACGTGCCTCTTAGTGCACAGTCTCTCACTCGCAGGCGTGTCACGCCGACGCCAGTGACTTGCAGGAGGAGCGCGCCTACTCCCCGATTCCCCTGAGACTATCTACTGCACCGGGGAATCCATTTTGGCCGCGTGGTCATTTGTTTCGTGCAAGTAGCGGGCGTGAGTACAAGACTCACCGCCTTTTTTAGCACATGTGCCTCATAGTGCACAGCCTCTCCCTCGCAGGCGTGCCACACCGGCGCCCGTGATTTGGCAGGAGGTGCACGCCTACTCCCCGACTCCCCTGGGACTATCTAGTGCACCCGCGAATCCATTTTGGCCGCGTGGTCATGTGATAGGTGGAAGTAGCAGGCGTGACTACAAGGCTCACCCCTTCCTTTTGCACAGCCTCTCACTCTCACGCATGCCACTCCGTCGCCCGTGATTTCTCGGAGTTGCGGCTCTATTTCCGAGGCTCCCCTGTGTCTAGTGCATCTGGGATTTCATTTTGGTGGCGTTTTCATGCGTTTTGTGGAAGTGGCAGGCGTGAGTACAAGGCTCACCGCCTTTTTTAGCACATGTGCCTCATAGTGCACAGCCTCTCACTCGCAGGCGTGCCACACCGGCGCCCGTGATTTGGCAGGAGGTGCGCGCCTACTCCCCGACTCCCCTGGGACTATCTAGTGCACCCGCGAATCCGTTTTGGCCGCGTGGTCATGTGATAGGTGGAAGTAGCAGGCGTGACTACAAGGCTCACCCCTTCCTTTTGCACAGCCTCTCACTCTCACGCATGCCACTCCGTCGCCCGTGATTTCTCGGAGTTGCGGCTCTATTTCCGAGGCTCCCCTGTGTCTAGTGCACCTGGCATTTCATTTTGGTGGCGTTTTCATGCGTTTTGTGGAAGTGGCAGGCGTGAGTACAAGGCTCACCGCCTTTTTTAGCACATGTGCCTCATAGTGCACAGCCTCTCACTCGCAGGCGTGCCACACCGGCGCCCGTGATTTGGCAGGAGGTGCGCGCCTACTCGCCGACTCCCCTGGGACTATCTAGTGCACCCGCGAATCCGTTTTGACCGCGTGGTGATGTGTCTCTTGGAAGTAGCAGGCGTCAGTACAAGGCTCACCCCTTCCTCTCGCACAGCCTCTCACTCTCACGCATGCCACTCCGTCGCCCGTGAGTTCCCAGAGTTGCGCGTCTATTGCCGAGGATCCGCTGGCTCTAGTGCACCTGGGATTTGATTCTGGTGGCGTTGTCATGCGTTTCGTGGAAGTGGCAGGCGTGAGTACAAGGCTCACCGCCTTCTTTAGCACATGTGCCTCACAGTGCACAGCCTCTCACTCGCAGGCGTGCCACTACGGCTGCCGTGATTTGGCAGGAGGTGCCCGACTACTCTCCAACTCCCCTGGGACTATCTACTGCACCCGGGAATCCGTTTTGTCCGCGTTGTCATGCGTTTCGTGGAAGTGGCATGCGTTGTCATACAAGGCTCACCGCCTTCTTTAGCACACGTGCCTCTTAGTGCACAGTCTCTCACTCGCAGGCGTGTCACGCCGACGCCAGTGACTTGCAGGAGGAGCGCGCCTACTCCCCGATTCCCCTGAGACTATCTACTGCACCGGGGAATCCATTTTGGCCGCGTGGTCATTTGTTTCGTGCAAGTAGCGGGCGTGAGTACAAGACTCACCGCCTTTTTTAGCACATGTGCCTCATAGTGCACAGCCTCTCCCTCGCAGGCGTGCCACACCGGCGCCCGTGATTTGGCAGGAGGTGCACGCCTACTCCCCGACTCCCCTGGGACTATCTAGTGCACCCGCGAATCCATTTTGGCCGCGTGGTCATGTGATAGGTGGAAGTAGCAGGCGTGACTACAAGGCTCACCCCTTCCTTTTGCACAGCCTCTCACTCTCACGCATGCCACTCCGTCGCCCGTGATTTCTCGGAGTTGCGGCTCTATTTCCGAGGCTCCCCTGTGTCTAGTGCATCTGGGATTTCATTTTGGTGGCGTTTTCATGCGTTTTGTGGAAGTGGCAGGCGTGAGTACAAGGCTCACCGCCTTTTTTAGCACATGTGCCTCATAGTGCACAGCCTCTCACTCGCAGGCGTGCCACACCGGCGCCCGTGATTTGGCAGGAGGTGCGCGCCTACTCCCCGACTCCCCTGGGACTATCTAGTGCACCCGCGAATCCGTTTTGGCCGCGTGGTCATGTGATAGGTGGAAGTAGCAGGCGTGACTACAAGGCTCACCCCTTCCTTTTGCACAGCCTCTCACTCTCACGCATGCCACTCCGTCGCCCGTGATTTCTCGGAGTTGCGGCTCTATTTCCGAGGCTCCCCTGTGTCTAGTGCACCTGGCATTTCATTTTGGTGGCGTTTTCATGCGTTTTGTGGAAGTGGCAGGCGTGAGTACAAGGCTCACCGCCTTTTTTAGCACATGTGCCTCATAGTGCACAGTCTCTCACTCGCAGGCGTGTTACGCCGACGCCAGTGACTTGCAGGAGGAGCGCGCCTACTCCCCGATTCCCCTGAGACTATCTACTGCACCCGGGAATCCATTTTGGCCGCGTGGTCATTTGTTTCGTGCAAGTAGCGGGCGTGAGTACAAGACTCACCGCCTTTTTTAGCACATGTGCCTCATAGTGCACAGCCTCTCACTCGCAGGCGTGCCACACCGGCGCCCGTGATTTGGCAGGAGGTGCGCGCCTACTCGCCGACTCCCCTGGGACTATCTAGTGCACCCGCGAATCCGTTTTGACCGCGTGGTGATGTGTTTCTTGGAAGTAGCAGGCGTGAGTACAAGGCTCACCCCTTCCTCTTGCACACCGTCTCACTCTCACGCATGCCACTCCGTCGCCCGTGAGTTCCCGGAGTTGCGCGTCTATTGCCGAGGATCCGCTGGGTCTAGTGCACCTGGGATTTGATTCTGGTGGCGTTGTCATGCGTTTTGTGGAAGTGGCAGGCGTGAGTACAAGGCTCACCGCCTTTTTTAGCACATGTGCCTCATAGTGCACAGCCTCTCCCTCGCAGGCGTGCCACACCGGCGCCCGTGATTTGGCAGGAGGTGCGCGCCTACTCCCCGACTCCCCTGGGACTATCTAGTGCACCCGCGAATCCGTTTTGGCCGCGTGGTCATGTGATAGGTGGAAGTAGCAGGCGTGACTACAAGGCTCACCCCTTCCTTTTGCACAGCCTCTCACTCTCACGCATGCCACTCCGTCGCCCGTGATTTCTCGGAGTTGCGGCTCTATTTCCGAGGCTCCCCTGTGTCTAGTGCACCTGGCATTTCATTTTGGTGGCGTTTTCATGCGTTTTGTGGAAGTGGCAGGCGTGAGTACAAGGCTCACCGCCTTTTTTAGCACATGTGCCTCATAGTGCACAGCCTCTCACTCGCAGGCGTGCCACACCGGCGCCCGTGATTTGGCAGGAGGTGCGCGCCTACTCGCCGACTCCCCTGGGACTATCTAGTGCACCCGCGAATCCGTTTTGACCGCGTGGTGATGTGTCTCTTGGAAGTAGCAGGCGTCAGTACAAGGCTCACCCCTTCCTCTCGCACAGCCTCTCACTCTCACGCATGCCACTCCGTCGCCCGTGAGTTCCCAGAGTTGCGCGTCTATTGCCGAGGATCCGCTGGCTCTAGTGCACCTGGGATTTGATTCTGGTGGCGTTGTCATGCGTTTCGTGGAAGTGGCAGGCGTGAGTACAAGGCTCACCGCCTTCTTTAGCACATGTGCCTCACAGTGCACAGCCTCTCACTCGCAGGCGTGCCACTACGGCTGCCGTGATTTGGCAGGAGGTGCCCGACTACTCTCCAACTCCCCTGGGACTATCTACTGCACCCGGGAATCCGTTTTGTCCGCGTTGTCATGCGTTTCGTGGAAGTGGCATGCGTTGTCATACAAGGCTCACCGCCTTCTTTAGCACACGTGCCTCTTAGTGCACAGTCTCTCACTCGCAGGCGTGTCACGCCGACGCCAGTGACTTGCAGGAGGAGCGCGCCTACTCCCCGATTCCCCTGAGACTATCTACTGCACCGGGGAATCCATTTTGGCCGCGTGGTCATTTGTTTCGTGCAAGTAGCGGGCGTGAGTACAAGACTCACCGCCTTTTTTAGCACATGTGCCTCATAGTGCACAGCCTCTCCCTCGCAGGCGTGCCACACCGGCGCCCGTGATTTGGCAGGAGGTGCACGCCTACTCCCCGACTCCCCTGGGACTATCTAGTGCACCCGCGAATCCATTTTGGCCGCGTGGTCATGTGATAGGTGGAAGTAGCAGGCGTGACTACAAGGCTCACCCCTTCCTTTTGCACAGCCTCTCACTCTCACGCATGCCACTCCGTCGCCCGTGATTTCTCGGAGTTGCGGCTCTATTTCCGAGGCTCCCCTGTGTCTAGTGCATCTGGGATTTCATTTTGGTGGCGTTTTCATGCGTTTTGTGGAAGTGGCAGGCGTGAGTACAAGGCTCACCGCCTTTTTTAGCACATGTGCCTCATAGTGCACAGCCTCTCACTCGCAGGCGTGCCACACCGGCGCCCGTGATTTGGCAGGAGGTGCGCGCCTACTCCCCGACTCCCCTGGGACTATCTAGTGCACCCGCGAATCCGTTTTGGCCGCGTGGTCATGTGATAGGTGGAAGTAGCAGGCGTGACTACAAGGCTCACCCCTTCCTTTTGCACAGCCTCTCACTCTCACGCATGCCACTCCGTCGCCCGTGATTTCTCGGAGTTGCGGCTCTATTTCCGAGGCTCCCCTGTGTCTAGTGCACCTGGCATTTCATTTTGGTGGCGTTTTCATGCGTTTTGTGGAAGTGGCAGGCGTGAGTACAAGGCTCACCGCCTTTTTTAGCACATGTGCCTCATAGTGCACAGTCTCTCACTCGCAGGCGTGTTACGCCGACGCCAGTGACTTGCAGGAGGAGCGCGCCTACTCCCCGATTCCCCTGAGACTATCTACTGCACCCGGGAATCCATTTTGGCCGCGTGGTCATTTGTTTCGTGCAAGTAGCGGGCGTGAGTACAAGACTCACCGCCTTTTTTAGCACATGTGCCTCATAGTGCACAGCCTCTCACTCGCAGGCGTGCCACACCGGCGCCCGTGATTTGGCAGGAGGTGCGCGCCTACTCGCCGACTCCCCTGGGACTATCTAGTGCACCCGCGAATCCGTTTTGGCCGCGTGGTCATGTGATAGGTGGAAGTAGCAGGCGTGACTACAAGGCTCACCCCTTCCTTTTGCACAGCCTCTCACTCTCACGCATGCCACTCCGTCGCCCGTGATTTCTCGGAGTTGCGGCTCTATTTCCGAGGCTCCCCTGTGTCTAGTGCACCTGGCATTTCATTTTGGTGGCGTTTTCATGCGTTTTGTGGAAGTGGCAGGCGTGAGTACAAGGCTCACCGCCTTTTTTAGCACATGTGCCTCATAGTGCACAGCCTCTCACTCGCAGGCGTGCCACACCGGCGCCCGTGATTTGGCAGGAGGTGCGCGCCTACTCGCCGACTCCCCTGGGACTATCTAGTGCACCCGCGAATCCGTTTTGACCGCGTGGTGATGTGTCTCTTGGAAGTAGCAGGCGTCAGTACAAGACTCACCCCTTCCTCTCGCACAGCCTCTCACTCTCACGCATGCCACTCCGTCGCCCGTGAGTTCCCAGAGTTGCGCGTCTATTGCCGAGGATCCGCTGGCTCTAGTGCACCTGGGATTTGATTCTGGTGGCGTTGTCATGCGTTTCGTGGAAGTGGCAGGCGTGAGTACAAGGCTCACCGCCTTCTTTAGCACATGTGCCTCACAGTGCACAGCCTCTCACTCGCAGGCGTGCCACTACGGCTGCCGTGATTTGGCAGGAGGTGCCCGACTACTCTCCAACTCCCCTGGGACTATCTACTGCACCCGGGAATCCGTTTTGTCCGCGTTGTCATGCGTTTCGTGGAAGTGGCATGCGTTGTCATACAAGGCTCACCGCCTTCTTTAGCACACGTGCCTCTTAGTGCACAGTCTCTCACTCGCAGGCGTGTCACGCCGACGCCAGTGACTTGCAGGAGGAGCGCGCCTACTCCCCGATTCCCCTGAGACTATCTACTGCACCGGGGAATCCATTTTGGCCGCGTGGTCATTTGTTTCGTGCAAGTAGCGGGCGTGAGTACAAGACTCACCGCCTTTTTTAGCACATGTGCCTCATAGTGCACAGCCTCTCCCTCGCAGGCGTGCCACACCGGCGCCCGTGATTTGGCAGGAGGTGCACGCCTACTCCCCGACTCCCCTGGGACTATCTAGTGCACCCGCGAATCCATTTTGGCCGCGTGGTCATGTGATAGGTGGAAGTAGCAGGCGTGACTACAAGGCTCACCCCTTCCTTTTGCACAGCCTCTCACTCTCACGCATGCCACTCCGTCGCCCGTGATTTCTCGGAGTTGCGGCTCTATTTCCGAGGCTCCCCTGTGTCTAGTGCATCTGGGATTTCATTTTGGTGGCGTTTTCATGCGTTTTGTGGAAGTGGCAGGCGTGAGTACAAGGCTCACCGCCTTTTTTAGCACATGTGCCTCATAGTGCACAGCCTCTCACTCGCAGGCGTGCCACACCGGCGCCCGTGATTTGGCAGGAGGTGCGCGCCTACTCCCCGACTCCCCTGGGACTATCTAGTGCACCCGCGAATCCGTTTTGGCCGCGTGGTCATGTGATAGGTGGAAGTAGCAGGCGTGACTACAAGGCTCACCCCTTCCTTTTGCACAGCCTCTCACTCTCACGCATGCCACTCCGTCGCCCGTGATTTCTCGGAGTTGCGGCTCTATTTCCGAGGCTCCCCTGTGTCTAGTGCACCTGGCATTTCATTTTGGTGGCGTTTTCATGCGTTTTGTGGAAGTGGCAGGCGTGAGTACAAGGCTCACCGCCTTTTTTAGCACATGTGCCTCATAGTGCACAGTCTCTCACTCGCAGGCGTGTTACGCCGACGCCAGTGATTTGCAGGAGGAGCGCGCCTACTCCCCGATTCCCCTGAGACTATCTACTGCACCCGGGAATCCATTTTGGCCGCGTGGTCATTTGTTTCGTGCAAGTAGCGGGCGTGAGTACAAGACTCACCGCCTTTTTTAGCACATGTGCCTCATAGTGCACAGCCTCTCACTCGCAGGCGTGCCACACCGGCGCCCGTGATTTGGCAGGAGGTGCGCGCCTACTCGCCGACTCCCCTGGGACTATCTAGTGCACCCGCGAATCCGTTTTGACCGCGTGGTGATGTGTTTCTTGGAAGTAGCAGGCGTGAGTACAAGGCTCACCCCTTCCTCTTGCACACCGTCTCACTCTCACGCATGCCACTCCGTCGCCCGTGAGTTCCCGGAGTTGCGCGTCTATTGCCGAGGATCCGCTGGGTCTAGTGCACCTGGGATTTGATTCTGGTGGCGTTGTCATGCGTTTTGTGGAAGTGGCAGGCGTGAGTACAAGGCTCACCGCCTTTTTTAGCACATGTGCCTCATAGTGCACAGCCTCTCCCTCGCAGGCGTGCCACACCGGCGCCCGTGATTTGGCAGGAGGTGCGCGCCTACTCCCCGACTCCCCTGGGACTATCTAGTGCACCCGCGAATCCGTTTTGGCCGCGTGGTCATGTGATAGGTGGAAGTAGCAGGCGTGACTACAAGGCTCACCCCTTCCTTTTGCACAGCCTCTCACTCTCACGCATGCCACTCCGTCGCCCGTGATTTCTCGGAGTTGCGGCTCTATTTCCGAGGCTCCCCTGTGTCTAGTGCACCTGGCATTTCATTTTGGTGGCGTTTTCATGCGTTTTGTGGAAGTGGCAGGCGTGAGTACAAGGCTCACCGCCTTTTTTAGCACATGTGCCTCATAGTGCACAGCCTCTCACTCGCAGGCGTGCCACACCGGCGCCCGTGATTTGGCAGGAGGTGCGCGCCTACTCGCCGACTCCCCTGGGACTATCTAGTGCACCCGCGAATCCGTTTTGACCGCGTGGTGATGTGTCTCTTGGAAGTAGCAGGCGTCAGTACAAGACTCACCCCTTCCTCTCGCACAGCCTCTCACTCTCACGCATGCCACTCCGTCGCCCGTGAGTTCCCAGAGTTGCGCGTCTATTGCCGAGGATCCGCTGGCTCTAGTGCACCTGGGATTTGATTCTGGTGGCGTTGTCATGCGTTTCGTGGAAGTGGCAGGCGTGAGTACAAGGCTCACCGCCTTCTTTAGCACATGTGCCTCACAGTGCACAGCCTCTCACTCGCAGGCGTGCCACTACGGCTGCCGTGATTTGGCAGGAGGTGCCCGACTACTCTCCAACTCCCCTGGGACTATCTACTGCACCCGGGAATCCGTTTTGTCCGCGTTGTCATGCGTTTCGTGGAAGTGGCATGCGTTGTCATACAAGGCTCACCGCCTTCTTTAGCACACGTGCCTCTTAGTGCACAGTCTCTCACTCGCAGGCGTGTCACGCCGACGCCAGTGACTTGCAGGAGGAGCGCGCCTACTCCCCGATTCCCCTGAGACTATCTACTGCACCGGGGAATCCATTTTGGCCGCGTGGTCATTTGTTTCGTGCAAGTAGCGGGCGTGAGTACAAGACTCACCGCCTTTTTTAGCACATGTGCCTCATAGTGCACAGCCTCTCCCTCGCAGGCGTGCCACACCGGCGCCCGTGATTTGGCAGGAGGTGCTCGCCTACTCCCCGACTCCCCTGGGACTATCTAGTGCACCCGCGAATCCATTTTGGCCGCGTGGTCATGTGATAGGTGGAAGTAGCAGGCGTGACTACAAGGCTCACCCCTTCCTTTTGCACAGCCTCTCACTCTCACGCATGCCACTCCGTCGCCCGTGATTTCTCGGAGTTGCGGCTCTATTTCCGAGGCTCCCCTGTGTCTAGTGCATCTGGGATTTCATTTTGGTGGCGTTTTCATGCGTTTTGTGGAAGTGGCAGGCGTGAGTACAAGGCTCACCGCCTTTTTTAGCACATGTGCCTCATAGTGCACAGCCTCTCACTCGCAGGCGTGCCACACCGGCGCCCGTGATTTGGCAGGAGGTGCGCGCCTACTCCCCGACTCCCCTGGGACTATCTAGTGCACCCGCGAATCCGTTTTGGCCGCGTGGTCATGTGATAGGTGGAAGTAGCAGGCGTGACTACAAGGCTCACCCCTTCCTTTTGCACAGCCTCTCACTCTCACGCATGCCACTCCGTCGCCCGTGATTTCTCGGAGTTGCGGCTCTATTTCCGAGGCTCCCCTGTGTCTAGTGCACCTGGCATTTCATTTTGGTGGCGTTTTCATGCGTTTTGTGGAAGTGGCAGGCGTGAGTACAAGGCTCACCGCCTTTTTTAGCACATGTGCCTCATAGTGCACAGTCTCTCACTCGCAGGCGTGTTACGCCGACGCCAGTGACTTGCAGGAGGAGCGCGCCTACTCCCCGATTCCCCTGAGACTATCTACTGCACCCGGGAATCCATTTTGGCCGCGTGGTCATTTGTTTCGTGCAAGTAGCGGGCGTGAGTACAAGACTCACCGCCTTTTTTAGCACATGTGCCTCATAGTGCACAGCCTCTCACTCGCAGGCGTGCCACACCGGCGCCCGTGATTTGGCAGGAGGTGCGCGCCTACTCGCCGACTCCCCTGGGACTATCTAGTGCACCCGCGAATCCGTTTTGACCGCGTGGTGATGTGTTTCTTGGAAGTAGCAGGCGTGAGTACAAGGCTCACCCCTTCCTCTTGCACACCGTCTCACTCTCACGCATGCCACTCCGTCGCCCGTGAGTTCCCGGAGTTGCGCGTCTATTGCCGAGGATCCGCTGGGTCTAGTGCACCTGGGATTTGATTCTGGTGGCGTTGTCATGCGTTTTGTGGAAGTGGCAGGCGTGAGTACAAGGCTCACCGCCTTTTTTAGCACATGTGCCTCATAGTGCACAGCCTCTCCCTCGCAGGCGTGCCACACCGGCGCCCGTGATTTGGCAGGAGGTGCGCGCCTACTCCCCGACTCCCCTGGGACTATCTAGTGCACCCGCGAATCCGTTTTGGCCGCGTGGTCATGTGATAGGTGGAAGTAGCAGGCGTGACTACAAGGCTCACCCCTTCCTTTTGCACAGCCTCTCACTCTCACGCATGCCACTCCGTCGCCCGTGATTTCTCGGAGTTGCGGCTCTATTTCCGAGGCTCCCCTGTGTCTAGTGCACCTGGCATTTCATTTTGGTGGCGTTTTCATGCGTTTTGTGGAAGTGGCAGGCGTGAGTACAAGGCTCACCGCCTTTTTTAGCACATGTGCCTCATAGTGCACAGCCTCTCACTCGCAGGCGTGCCACACCGGCGCCCGTGATTTGGCAGGAGGTGCGCGCCTACTCGCCGACTCCCCTGGGACTATCTAGTGCACCCGCGAATCCGTTTTGACCGCGTGGTGATGTGTCTCTTGGAAGTAGCAGGCGTCAGTACAAGACTCACCCCTTCCTCTCGCACAGCCTCTCACTCTCACGCATGCCACTCCGTCGCCCGTGAGTTCCCAGAGTTGCGCGTCTATTGCCGAGGATCCGCTGGCTCTAGTGCACCTGGGATTTGATTCTGGTGGCGTTGTCATGCGTTTCGTGGAAGTGGCAGGCGTGAGTACAAGGCTCACCGCCTTCTTTAGCACATGTGCCTCACAGTGCACAGCCTCTCACTCGCAGGCGTGCCACTACGGCTGCCGTGATTTGGCAGGAGGTGCCCGACTACTCTCCAACTCCCCTGGGACTATCTACTGCACCCGGGAATCCGTTTTGTCCGCGTTGTCATGCGTTTCGTGGAAGTGGCATGCGTTGTCATACAAGGCTCACCGCCTTCTTTAACACACGTGCCTCTTAGTGCACAGTCTCTCACTCGCAGGCGTGTCACGCCGACGCCAGTGACTTGCAGGAGGAGCGCGCCTACTCCCCGATTCCCCTGAGACTATCTACTGCACCGGGGAATCCATTTTGGCCGCGTGGTCATTTGTTTCGTGCAAGTAGCGGGCGTGAGTACAAGACTCACCGCCTTTTTTAGCACATGTGCCTCATAGTGCACAGCCTCTCCCTCGCAGGCGTGCCACACCGGCGCCCGTGATTTGGCAGGAGGTGCACGCCTACTCCCCGACTCCCCTGGGACTATCTAGTGCACCCGCGAATCCATTTTGGCCGCGTGGTCATGTGATAGGTGGAAGTAGCAGGCGTGACTACAAGGCTCACCCCTTCCTTTTGCACAGCCTCTCACTCTCACGCATGCCACTCCGTCGCCCGTGATTTCTCGGAGTTGCGGCTCTATTTCCGAGGCTCCCCTGTGTCTAGTGCATCTGGGATTTCATTTTGGTGGCGTTTTCATGCGTTTTGTGGAAGTGGCAGGCGTGAGTACAAGGCTCACCGCCTTTTTTAGCACATGTGCCTCATAGTGCACAGCCTCTCACTCGCAGGCGTGCCACACCGGCGCCCGTGATTTGGCAGGAGGTGCGCGCCTACTCCCCGACTCCCCTGGGACTATCTAGTGCACCCGCGAATCCGTTTTGGCCGCGTGGTCATGTGATAGGTGGAAGTAGCAGGCGTGACTACAAGGCTCACCCCTTCCTTTTGCACAGCCTCTCACTCTCACGCATGCCACTCCGTCGCCCGTGATTTCTCGGAGTTGCGGCTCTATTTCCGAGGCTCCCCTGTGTCTAGTGCACCTGGCATTTCATTTTGGTGGCGTTTTCATGCGTTTTGTGGAAGTGGCAGGCGTGAGTACAAGGCTCACCGCCTTTTTTAGCACATGTGCCTCATAGTGCACAGTCTCTCACTCGCAGGCGTGTTACGCCGACGCCAGTGACTTGCAGGAGGAGCGCGCCTACTCCCCGATTCCCCTGAGACTATCTACTGCACCCGGGAATCCATTTTGGCCGCGTGGTCATTTGTTTCGTGCAAGTAGCGGGCGTGAGTACAAGACTCACCGCCTTTTTTAGCACATGTGCCTCATAGTGCACAGCCTCTCACTCGCAGGCGTGCCACACCGGCGCCCGTGATTTGGCAGGAGGTGCGCGCCTACTCGCCGACTCCCCTGGGACTATCTAGTGCACCCGCGAATCCGTTTTGGCCGCGTGGTCATGTGATAGGTGGAAGTAGCAGGCGTGACTACAAGGCTCACCCCTTCCTTTTGCACAGCCTCTCACTCTCACGCATGCCACTCCGTCGCCCGTGATTTCTCGGAGTTGCGGCTCTATTTCCGAGGCTCCCCTGTGTCTAGTGCACCTGGCATTTCATTTTGGTGGCGTTTTCATGCGTTTTGTGGAAGTGGCAGGCGTGAGTACAAGGCTCACCGCCTTTTTTAGCACATGTGCCTCATAGTGCACAGCCTCTCACTCGCAGGCGTGCCACACCGGCGCCCGTGATTTGGCAGGAGGTGCGCGCCTACTCGCCGACTCCCCTGGGACTATCTAGTGCACCCGCGAATCCGTTTTGACCGCGTGGTGATGTGTCTCTTGGAAGTAGCAGGCGTCAGTACAAGGCTCACCCCTTCCTCTCGCACAGCCTCTCACTCTCACGCATGCCACTCCGTCGCCCGTGAGTTCCCAGAGTTGCGCGTCTATTGCCGAGGATCCGCTGGCTCTAGTGCACCTGGGATTTGATTCTGGTGGCGTTGTCATGCGTTTCGTGGAAGTGGCAGGCGTGAGTACAAGGCTCACCGCCTTCTTTAGCACATGTGCCTCACAGTGCACAGCCTCTCACTCGCAGGCGTGCCACTACGGCTGCCGTGATTTGGCAGGAGGTGCCCGACTACTCTCCAACTCCCCTGGGACTATCTACTGCACCCGGGAATCCGTTTTGTCCGCGTTGTCATGCGTTTCGTGGAAGTGGCATGCGTTGTCATACAAGGCTCACCGCCTTCTTTAGCACACGTGCCTCTTAGTGCACAGTCTCTCACTCGCAGGCGTGTCACGCCGACGCCAGTGACTTGCAGGAGGAGCGCGCCTACTCCCCGATTCCCCTGAGACTATCTACTGCACCGGGGAATCCATTTTGGCCGCGTGGTCATTTGTTTCGTGCAAGTAGCGGGCGTGAGTACAAGACTCACCGCCTTTTTTAGCACATGTGCCTCATAGTGCACAGCCTCTCCCTCGCAGGCGTGCCACACCGGCGCCCGTGATTTGGCAGGAGGTGCACGCCTACTCCCCGACTCCCCTGGGACTATCTAGTGCACCCGCGAATCCATTTTGGCCGCGTGGTCATGTGATAGGTGGAAGTAGCAGGCGTGACTACAAGGCTCACCCCTTCCTTTTGCACAGCCTCTCACTCTCACGCATGCCACTCCGTCGCCCGTGATTTCTCGGAGTTGCGGCTCTATTTCCGAGGCTCCCCTGTGTCTAGTGCATCTGGGATTTCATTTTGGTGGCGTTTTCATGCGTTTTGTGGAAGTGGCAGGCGTGAGTACAAGGCTCACCGCCTTTTTTAGCACATGTGCCTCATAGTGCACAGCCTCTCACTCGCAGGCGTGCCACACCGGCGCCCGTGATTTGGCAGGAGGTGCGCGCCTACTCCCCGACTCCCCTGGGACTATCTAGTGCACCCGCGAATCCGTTTTGGCCGCGTGGTCATGTGATAGGTGGAAGTAGCAGGCGTGACTACAAGGCTCACCCCTTCCTTTTGCACAGCCTCTCACTCTCACGCATGCCACTCCGTCGCCCGTGATTTCTCGGAGTTGCGGCTCTATTTCCGAGGCTCCCCTGTGTCTAGTGCACCTGGCATTTCATTTTGGTGGCGTTTTCATGCGTTTTGTGGAAGTGGCAGGCGTGAGTACAAGGCTCACCGCCTTTTTTAGCACATGTGCCTCATAGTGCACAGTCTCTCACTCGCAGGCGTGTTACGCCGACGCCAGTGACTTGCAGGAGGAGCGCGCCTACTCCCCGATTCCCCTGAGACTATCTACTGCACCCGGGAATCCATTTTGGCCGCGTGGTCATTTGTTTCGTGCAAGTAGCGGGCGTGAGTACAAGACTCACCGCCTTTTTTAGCACATGTGCCTCATAGTGCACAGCCTCTCACTCGCAGGCGTGCCACACCGGCGCCCGTGATTTGGCAGGAGGTGCGCGCCTACTCGCCGACTCCCCTGGGACTATCTAGTGCACCCGCGAATCCGTTTTGACCGCGTGGTGATGTGTTTCTTGGAAGTAGCAGGCGTGAGTACAAGGCTCACCCCTTCCTCTTGCACACCGTCTCACTCTCACGCATGCCACTCCGTCGCCCGTGAGTTCCCGGAGTTGCGCGTCTATTGCCGAGGATCCGCTGGGTCTAGTGCACCTGGGATTTGATTCTGGTGGCGTTGTCATGCGTTTTGTGGAAGTGGCAGGCGTGAGTACAAGGCTCACCGCCTTTTTTAGCACATGTGCCTCATAGTGCACAGCCTCTCCCTCGCAGGCGTGCCACACCGGCGCCCGTGATTTGGCAGGAGGTGCGCGCCTACTCCCCGACTCCCCTGGGACTATCTAGTGCACCCGCGAATCCGTTTTGGCCGCGTGGTCATGTGATAGGTGGAAGTAGCAGGCGTGACTACAAGGCTCACCCCTTCCTTTTGCACAGCCTCTCACTCTCACGCATGCCACTCCGTCGCCCGTGATTTCTCGGAGTTGCGGCTCTATTTCCGAGGCTCCCCTGTGTCTAGTGCACCTGGCATTTCATTTTGGTGGCGTTTTCATGCGTTTTGTGGAAGTGGCAGGCGTGAGTACAAGGCTCACCGCCTTTTTTAGCACATGTGCCTCATAGTGCACAGCCTCTCACTCGCAGGCGTGCCACACCGGCGCCCGTGATTTGGCAGGAGGTGCGCGCCTACTCGCCGACTCCCCTGGGACTATCTAGTGCACCCGCGAATCCGTTTTGACCGCGTGGTGATGTGTCTCTTGGAAGTAGCAGGCGTCAGTACAAGGCTCACCCCTTCCTCTCGCACAGCCTCTCACTCTCACGCATGCCACTCCGTCGCCCGTGAGTTCCCAGAGTTGCGCGTCTATTGCCGAGGATCCGCTGGCTCTAGTGCACCTGGGATTTGATTCTGGTGGCGTTGTCATGCGTTTCGTGGAAGTGGCAGGCGTGAGTACAAGGCTCACCGCCTTCTTTAGCACATGTGCCTCACAGTGCACAGCCTCTCACTCGCAGGCGTGCCACTACGGCTGCCGTGATTTGGCAGGAGGTGCCCGACTACTCTCCAACTCCCCTGGGACTATCTACTGCACCCGGGAATCCGTTTTGTCCGCGTTGTCATGCGTTTCGTGGAAGTGGCATGCGTTGTCATACAAGGCTCACCGCCTTCTTTAGCACACGTGCCTCTTAGTGCACAGTCTCTCACTCGCAGGCGTGTCACGCCGACGCCAGTGACTTGCAGGAGGAGCGCGCCTACTCCCCGATTCCCCTGAGACTATCTACTGCACCGGGGAATCCATTTTGGCCGCGTGGTCATTTGTTTCGTGCAAGTAGCGGGCGTGAGTACAAGACTCACCGCCTTTTTTAGCACATGTGCCTCATAGTGCACAGCCTCTCCCTCGCAGGCGTGCCACACCGGCGCCCGTGATTTGGCAGGAGGTGCACGCCTACTCCCCGACTCCCCTGGGACTATCTAGTGCACCCGCGAATCCATTTTGGCCGCGTGGTCATGTGATAGGTGGAAGTAGCAGGCGTGACTACAAGGCTCACCCCTTCCTTTTGCACAGCCTCTCACTCTCACGCATGCCACTCCGTCGCCCGTGATTTCTCGGAGTTGCGGCTCTATTTCCGAGGCTCCCCTGTGTCTAGTGCATCTGGGATTTCATTTTGGTGGCGTTTTCATGCGTTTTGTGGAAGTGGCAGGCGTGAGTACAAGGCTCACCGCCTTTTTTAGCACATGTGCCTCATAGTGCACAGCCTCTCACTCGCAGGCGTGCCACACCGGCGCCCGTGATTTGGCAGGAGGTGCGCGCCTACTCCCCGACTCCCCTGGGACTATCTAGTGCACCCGCGAATCCGTTTTGGCCGCGTGGTCATGTGATAGGTGGAAGTAGCAGGCGTGACTACAAGGCTCACCCCTTCCTTTTGCACAGCCTCTCACTCTCACGCATGCCACTCCGTCGCCCGTGATTTCTCGGAGTTGCGGCTCTATTTCCGAGGCTCCCCTGTGTCTAGTGCACCTGGCATTTCATTTTGGTGGCGTTTTCATGCGTTTTGTGGAAGTGGCAGGCGTGAGTACAAGGCTCACCGCCTTTTTTAGCACATGTGCCTCATAGTGCACAGTCTCTCACTCGCAGGCGTGTTACGCCGACGCCAGTGACTTGCAGGAGGAGCGCGCCTACTCCCCGATTCCCCTGAGACTATCTACTGCACCCGGGAATCCATTTTGGCCGCGTGGTCATTTGTTTCGTGCAAGTAGCGGGCGTGAGTACAAGACTCACCGCCTTTTTTAGCACATGTGCCTCATAGTGCACAGCCTCTCACTCGCAGGCGTGCCACACCGGCGCCCGTGATTTGGCAGGAGGTGCGCGCCTACTCGCCGACTCCCCTGGGACTATCTAGTGCACCCGCGAATCCGTTTTGGCCGCGTGGTCATGTGATAGGTGGAAGTAGCAGGCGTGACTACAAGGCTCACCCCTTCCTTTTGCACAGCCTCTCACTCTCACGCATGCCACTCCGTCGCCCGTGATTTCTCGGAGTTGCGGCTCTATTTCCGAGGCTCCCCTGTGTCTAGTGCACCTGGCATTTCATTTTGGTGGCGTTTTCATGCGTTTTGTGGAAGTGGCAGGCGTGAGTACAAGGCTCACCGCCTTTTTTAGCACATGTGCCTCATAGTGCACAGCCTCTCACTCGCAGGCGTGCCACACCGGCGCCCGTGATTTGGCAGGAGGTGCGCGCCTACTCGCCGACTCCCCTGGGACTATCTAGTGCACCCGCGAATCCGTTTTGACCGCGTGGTGATGTGTCTCTTGGAAGTAGCAGGCGTCAGTACAAGGCTCACCCCTTCCTCTCGCACAGCCTCTCACTCTCACGCATGCCACTCCGTCGCCCGTGAGTTCCCAGAGTTGCGCGTCTATTGCCGAGGATCCGCTGGCTCTAGTGCACCTGGGATTTGATTCTGGTGGCGTTGTCATGCGTTTCGTGGAAGTGGCAGGCGTGAGTACAAGGCTCACCGCCTTCTTTAGCACATGTGCCTCACAGTGCACAGCCTCTCACTCGCAGGCGTGCCACTACGGCTGCCGTGATTTGGCAGGAGGTGCCCGACTACTCTCCAACTCCCCTGGGACTATCTACTGCACCCGGGAATCCGTTTTGTCCGCGTTGTCATGCGTTTCGTGGAAGTGGCATGCGTTGTCATACAAGGCTCACCGCCTTCTTTAGCACACGTGCCTCTTAGTGCACAGTCTCTCACTCGCAGGCGTGTCACGCCGACGCCAGTGACTTGCAGGAGGAGCGCGCCTACTCCCCGATTCCCCTGAGTCTATCTACTGCACCGGGGAATCCATTTTGGCCGCGTGGTCATTTGTTTCGTGCAAGTAGCGGGCGTGAGTACAAGACTCACCGCCTTTTTTAGCACATGTGCCTCATAGTGCACAGCCTCTCCCTCGCAGGCGTGCCACACCGGCGCCCGTGATTTGGCAGGAGGTGCACGCCTACTCCCCGACTCCCCTGGGACTATCTAGTGCACCCGCGAATCCATTTTGGCCGCGTGGTCATGTGATAGGTGGAAGTAGCAGGCGTGACTACAAGGCTCACCCCTTCCTTTTGCACAGCCTCTCACTCTCACGCATGCCACTCCGTCGCCCGTGATTTCTCGGAGTTGCGGCTCTATTTCCGAGGCTCCCCTGTGTCTAGTGCATCTGGGATTTCATTTTGGTGGCGTTTTCATGCGTTTTGTGGAAGTGGCAGGCGTGAGTACAAGGCTCACCGCCTTTTTTAGCACATGTGCCTCATAGTGCACAGCCTCTCACTCGCAGGCGTGCCACACCGGCGCCCGTGATTTGGCAGGAGGTGCGCGCCTACTCGCCGACTCCCCTGGGACTATCTAGTGCACCCGCGAATCCGTTTTGGCCGCGTGGTCATGTGATAGGTGGAAGTAGCAGGCGTGACTACAAGGCTCACCCCTTCCTTTTGCACAGCCTCTCACTCTCACGCATGCCACTCCGTCGCCCGTGATTTCTCGGAGTTGCGGCTCTATTTCCGAGGCTCCCCTGTGTCTAGTGCACCTGGCATTTCATTTTGGTGGCGTTTTCATGCGTTTTGTGGAAGTGGCAGGCGTGAGTACAAGGCTCACCGCCTTTTTTAGCACATGTGCCTCATAGTGCACAGTCTCTCACTCGCAGGCGTGTTACGCCGACGCCAGTGACTTGCAGGAGGAGCGCGCCTACTCCCCGATTCCCCTGAGACTATCTACTGCACCCGGGAATCCATTTTGGCCGCGTGGTCATTTGTTTCGTGCAAGTAGCGGGCGTGAGTACAAGACTCACCGCCTTTTTTAGCACATGTGCCTCATAGTGCACAGCCTCTCACTCGCAGGCGTGCCACACCGGCGCCCGTGATTTGGCAGGAGGTGCGCGCCTACTCGCCGACTCCCCTGGGACTATCTAGTGCACCCGCGAATCCGTTTTGACCGCGTGGTGATGTGTTTCTTGGAAGTAGCAGGCGTGAGTACAAGGCTCACCCCTTCCTCTTGCACACCGTCTCACTCTCACGCATGCCACTCCGTCGCCCGTGAGTTCCCGGAGTTGCGCGTCTATTGCCGAGGATCCGCTGGGTCTAGTGCACCTGGGATTTGATTCTGGTGGCGTTGTCATGCGTTTTGTGGAAGTGGCAGGCGTGAGTACAAGGCTCACCGCCTTTTTTAGCACATGTGCCTCATAGTGCACAGCCTCTCCCTCGCAGGCGTGCCACACCGGCGCCCGTGATTTGGCAGGAGGTGCGCGCCTACTCCCCGACTCCCCTGGGACTATCTAGTGCACCCGCGAATCCGTTTTGGCCGCGTGGTCATGTGATAGGTGGAAGTAGCAGGCGTGACTACAAGGCTCACCCCTTCCTTTTGCACAGCCTCTCACTCTCACGCATGCCACTCCGTCGCCCGTGATTTCTCGGAGTTGCGGCTCTATTTCCGAGGCTCCCCTGTGTCTAGTGCACCTGGCATTTCATTTTGGTGGCGTTTTCATGCGTTTTGTGGAAGTGGCAGGCGTGAGTACAAGGCTCACCGCCTTTTTTAGCACATGTGCCTCATAGTGCACAGCCTCTCACTCGCAGGCGTGCCACACCGGCGCCCGTGATTTGGCAGGAGGTGCGCGCCTACTCGCCGACTCCCCTGGGACTATCTAGTGCACCCGCGAATCCGTTTTGACCGCGTGGTGATGTGTCTCTTGGAAGTAGCAGGCGTCAGTACAAGACTCACCCCTTCCTCTCGCACAGCCTCTCACTCTCACGCATGCCACTCCGTCGCCCGTGAGTTCCCAGAGTTGCGCGTCTATTGCCGAGGATCCGCTGGCTCTAGTGCACCTGGGATTTGATTCTGGTGGCGTTGTCATGCGTTTCGTGGAAGTGGCAGGCGTGAGTACAAGGCTCACCGCCTTCTTTAGCACATGTGCCTCACAGTGCACAGCCTCTCACTCGCAGGCGTGCCACTACGGCTGCCGTGATTTGGCAGGAGGTGCCCGACTACTCTCCAACTCCCCTGGGACTATCTACTGCACCCGGGAATCCGTTTTGTCCGCGTTGTCATGCGTTTCGTGGAAGTGGCATGCGTTGTCATACAAGGCTCACCGCCTTCTTTAGCACACGTGCCTCTTAGTGCACAGTCTCTCACTCGCAGGCGTGTCACGCCGACGCCAGTGACTTGCAGGAGGAGCGCGCCTACTCCCCGATTCCCCTGAGACTATCTACTGCACCGGGGAATCCATTTTGGCCGCGTGGTCATTTGTTTCGTGCAAGTAGCGGGCGTGAGTACAAGACTCACCGCTTTTTTTAGCACATGTGCCTCATAGTGCACAGCCTCTCCCTCGCAGGCGTGCCACACCGGCGCCCGTGATTTGGCAGGAGGTGCACGCCTACTCCCCGACTCCCCTGGGACTATCTAGTGCACCCGCGAATCCATTTTGGCCGCGTGGTCATGTGATAGGTGGAAGTAGCAGGCGTGACTACAAGGCTCACCCCTTCCTTTTGCACAGCCTCTCACTCTCACGCATGCCACTCCGTCGCCCGTGATTTCTCGGAGTTGCGGCTCTATTTCCGAGGCTCCCCTGTGTCTAGTGCATCTGGGATTTCATTTTGGTGGCGTTTTCATGCGTTTTGTGGAAGTGGCAGGCGTGAGTACAAGGCTCACCGCCTTTTTTAGCACATGTGCCTCATAGTGCACAGCCTCTCACTCGCAGGCGTGCCACACCGGCGCCCGTGATTTGGCAGGAGGTGCGCGCCTACTCCCCGACTCCCCTGGGACTATCTAGTGCACCCGCGAATCCGTTTTGGCCGCGTGGTCATGTGATAGGTGGAAGTAGCAGGCGTGACTACAAGGCTCACCCCTTCCTTTTGCACAGCCTCTCACTCTCACGCATGCCACTCCGTCGCCCGTGATTTCTCGGAGTTGCGGCTCTATTTCCGAGGCTCCCCTGTGTCTAGTGCACCTGGCATTTCATTTTGGTGGCGTTTTCATGCGTTTTGTGGAAGTGGCAGGCGTGAGTACAAGGCTCACCGCCTTTTTTAGCACATGTGCCTCATAGTGCACAGTCTCTCACTCGCAGGCGTGTTACGCCGACGCCAGTGATTTGCAGGAGGAGCGCGCCTACTCCCCGATTCCCCTGAGACTATCTACTGCACCCGGGAATCCATTTTGGCCGCGTGGTCATTTGTTTCGTGCAAGTAGCGGGCGTGAGTACAAGACTCACCGCCTTTTTTAGCACATGTGCCTCATAGTGCACAGCCTCTCACTCGCAGGCGTGCCACACCGGCGCCCGTGATTTGGCAGGAGGTGCGCGCCTACTCGCCGACTCCCCTGGGACTATCTAGTGCACCCGCGAATCCGTTTTGGCCGCGTGGTCATGTGATAGGTGGAAGTAGCAGGCGTGACTACAAGGCTCACCCCTTCCTTTTGCACAGCCTCTCACTCTCACGCATGCCACTCCGTCGCCCGTGATTTCTCGGAGTTGCGGCTCTATTTCCGAGGCTCCCCTGTGTCTAGTGCACCTGGCATTTCATTTTGGTGGCGTTTTCATGCGTTTTGTGGAAGTGGCAGGCGTGAGTACAAGGCTCACCGCCTTTTTTAGCACATGTGCCTCATAGTGCACAGCCTCTCACTCGCAGGCGTGCCACACCGGCGCCCGTGATTTGGCAGGAGGTGCGCGCCTACTCGCCGACTCCCCTGGGACTATCTAGTGCACCCGCGAATCCGTTTTGACCGCGTGGTGATGTGTCTCTTGGAAGTAGCAGGCGTCAGTACAAGACTCACCCCTTCCTCTCGCACAGCCTCTCACTCTCACGCATGCCACTCCGTCGCCCGTGAGTTCCCAGAGTTGCGCGTCTATTGCCGAGGATCCGCTGGCTCTAGTGCACCTGGGATTTGATTCTGGTGGCGTTGTCATGCGTTTCGTGGAAGTGGCAGGCGTGAGTACAAGGCTCACCGCCTTCTTTAGCACATGTGCCTCACAGTGCACAGCCTCTCACTCGCAGGCGTGCCACTACGGCTGCCGTGATTTGGCAGGAGGTGCCCGACTACTCTCCAACTCCCCTGGGACTATCTACTGCACCCGGGAATCCGTTTTGTCCGCGTTGTCATGCGTTTCGTGGAAGTGGCATGCGTTGTCATACAAGGCTCACCGCCTTCTTTAGCACACGTGCCTCTTAGTGCACAGTCTCTCACTCGCAGGCGTGTCACGCCGACGCCAGTGACTTGCAGGAGGAGCGCGCCTACTCCCCGATTCCCCTGAGACTATCTACTGCACCGGGGAATCCATTTTGGCCGCGTGGTCATTTGTTTCGTGCAAGTAGCGGGCGTGAGTACAAGACTCACCGCCTTTTTTAGCACATGTGCCTCATAGTGCACAGCCTCTCCCTCGCAGGCGTGCCACACCGGCGCCCGTGATTTGGCAGGAGGTGCACGCCTACTCCCCGACTCCCCTGGGACTATCTAGTGCACCCGCGAATCCATTTTGGCCGCGTGGTCATGTGATAGGTGGAAGTAGCAGGCGTGACTACAAGGCTCACCCCTTCCTTTTGCACAGCCTCTCACTCTCACGCATGCCACTCCGTCGCCCGTGATTTCTCGGAGTTGCGGCTCTATTTCCGAGGCTCCCCTGTGTCTAGTGCATCTGGGATTTCATTTTGGTGGCGTTTTCATGCGTTTTGTGGAAGTGGCAGGCGTGAGTACAAGGCTCACCGCCTTTTTTAGCACATGTGCCTCATAGTGCACAGCCTCTCACTCGCAGGCGTGCCACACCGGCGCCCGTGATTTGGCAGGAGGTGCGCGCCTACTCCCCGACTCCCCTGGGACTATCTAGTGCACCCGCGAATCCGTTTTGGCCGCGTGGTCATGTGATAGGTGGAAGTAGCAGGCGTGACTACAAGGCTCACCCCTTCCTTTTGCACAGCCTCTCACTCTCACGCATGCCACTCCGTCGCCCGTGATTTCTCGGAGTTGCGGCTCTATTTCCGAGGCTCCCCTGTGTCTAGTGCACCTGGCATTTCATTTTGTTGGCGTTTTCATGCGTTTTGTGGAAGTGGCAGGCGTGAGTACAAGGCTCACCGCCTTTTTTAGCACATGTGCCTCATAGTGCACAGTCTCTCACTCGCAGGCGTGTTACGCCGACGCCAGTGACTTGCAGGAGGAGCGCGCCTACTCCCCGATTCCCCTGAGACTATCTACTGCACCCGGGAATCCATTTTGGCCGCGTGGTCATTTGTTTCGTGCAAGTAGCGGGCGTGAGTACAAGACTCACCGCCTTTTTTAGCACATGTGCCTCATAGTGCACAGCCTCTCACTCGCAGGCGTGCCACACCGGCGCCCGTGATTTGGCAGGAGGTGCGCGCCTACTCGCCGACTCCCCTGGGACTATCTAGTGCACCCGCGAATCCGTTTTGGCCGCGTGGTCATGTGATAGGTGGAAGTAGCAGGCGTGACTACAAGGCTCACCCCTTCCTTTTGCACAGCCTCTCACTCTCACGCATGCCACTCCGTCGCCCGTGATTTCTCGGAGTTGCGGCTCTATTTCCGAGGCTCCCCTGTGTCTAGTGCACCTGGCATTTCATTTTGGTGGCGTTTTCATGCGTTTTGTGGAAGTGGCAGGCGTGAGTACAAGGCTCACCGCCTTTTTTAGCACATGTGCCTCATAGTGCACAGCCTCTCACTCGCAGGCGTGCCACACCGGCGCCCGTGATTTGGCAGGAGGTGCGCGCCTACTCGCCGACTCCCCTGGGACTATCTAGTGCACCCGCGAATCCGTTTTGACCGCGTGGTGATGTGTCTCTTGGAAGTAGCAGGCGTCAGTACAAGGCTCACCCCTTCCTCTCGCACAGCCTCTCACTCTCACGCATGCCACTCCGTCGCCCGTGAGTTCCCAGAGTTGCGCGTCTATTGCCGAGGATCCGCTGGCTCTAGTGCACCTGGGATTTGATTCTGGTGGCGTTGTCATGCGTTTCGTGGAAGTGGCAGGCGTGAGTACAAGGCTCACCGCCTTCTTTAGCACATGTGCCTCACAGTGCACAGCCTCTCACTCGCAGGCGTGCCACTACGGCTGCCGTGATTTGGCAGGAGGTGCCCGACTACTCTCCAACTCCCCTGGGACTATCTACTGCACCCGGGAATCCGTTTTGTCCGCGTTGTCATGCGTTTCGTGGAAGTGGCATGCGTTGTCATACAAGGCTCACCGCCTTCTTTAGCACACGTGCCTCTTAGTGCACAGTCTCTCACTCGCAGGCGTGTCACGCCGACGCCAGTGACTTGCAGGAGGAGCGCGCCTACTCCCCGATTCCCCTGAGACTATCTACTGCACCGGGGAATCCATTTTGGCCGCGTGGTCATTTGTTTCGTGCAAGTAGCGGGCGTGAGTACAAGACTCACCGCCTTTTTTAGCACATGTGCCTCATAGTGCACAGCCTCTCCCTCGCAGGCGTGCCACACCGGCGCCCGTGATTTGGCAGGAGGTGCACGCCTACTCCCCGACTCCCCTGGGACTATCTAGTGCACCCGCGAATCCATTTTGGCCGCGTGGTCATGTGATAGGTGGAAGTAGCAGGCGTGACTACAAGGCTCACCCCTTCCTTTTGCACAGCCTCTCACTCTCACGCATGCCACTCCGTCGCCCGTGATTTCTCGGAGTTGCGGCTCTATTTCCGAGGCTCCCCTGTGTCTAGTGCATCTGGGATTTCATTTTGGTGGCGTTTTCATGCGTTTTGTGGAAGTGGCAGGCGTGAGTACAAGGCTCACCGCCTTTTTTAGCACATGTGCCTCATAGTGCACAGCCTCTCACTCGCAGGCGTGCCACACCGGCGCCCGTGATTTGGCAGGAGGTGCGCGCCTACTCCCCGACTCCCCTGGGACTATCTAGTGCACCCGCGAATCCGTTTTGGCCGCGTGGTCATGTGATAGGTGGAAGTAGCAGGCGTGACTACAAGGCTCACCCCTTCCTTTTGCACAGCCTCTCACTCTCACGCATGCCACTCCGTCGCCCGTGATTTCTCGGAGTTGCGGCTCTATTTCCGAGGCTCCCCTGTGTCTAGTGCACCTGGCATTTCATTTTGGTGGCGTTTTCATGCGTTTTGTGGAAGTGGCAGGCGTGAGTACAAGGCTCACCGCCTTTTTTAGCACATGTGCCTCATAGTGCACAGTCTCTCACTCGCAGGCGTGTTACGCCGACGCCAGTGACTTGCAGGAGGAGCGCGCCTACTCCCCGATTCCCCTGAGACTATCTACTGCACCCGGGAATCCATTTTGGCCGCGTGGTCATTTGTTTCGTGCAAGTAGCGGGCGTGAGTACAAGACTCACCGCCTTTTTTAGCACATGTGCCTCATAGTGCACAGCCTCTCACTCGCAGGCGTGCCACACCGGCGCCCGTGATTTGGCAGGAGGTGCGCGCCTACTCGCCGACTCCCCTGGGACTATCTAGTGCACCCGCGAATCCGTTTTGGCCGCGTGGTCATGTGATAGGTGGAAGTAGCAGGCGTGACTACAAGGCTCACCCCTTCCTTTTGCACAGCCTCTCACTCTCACGCATGCCACTCCGTCGCCCGTGATTTCTCGGAGTTGCGGCTCTATTTCCGAGGCTCCCCTGTGTCTAGTGCACCTGGCATTTCATTTTGGTGGCGTTTTCATGCGTTTTGTGGAAGTGGCAGGCGTGAGTACAAGGCTCACCGCCTTTTTTAGCACATGTGCCTCATAGTGCACAGCCTCTCACTCGCAGGCGTGCCACACCGGCGCCCGTGATTTGGCAGGAGGTGCGCGCCTACTCGCCGACTCCCCTGGGACTATCTAGTGCACCCGCGAATCCGTTTTGACCGCGTGGTGATGTGTCTCTTGGAAGTAGCAGGCGTCAGTACAAGGCTCACCCCTTCCTCTCGCACAGCCTCTCACTCTCACGCATGCCACTCCGTCGCCCGTGAGTTCCCAGAGTTGCGCGTCTATTGCCGAGGATCCGCTGGCTCTAGTGCACCTGGGATTTGATTCTGGTGGCGTTGTCATGCGTTTCGTGGAAGTGGCAGGCGTGAGTACAAGGCTCACCGCCTTCTTTAGCACATGTGCCTCACAGTGCACAGCCTCTCACTCGCAGGCGTGCCACTACGGCTGCCGTGATTTGGCAGGAGGTGCCCGACTACTCTCCAACTCCCCTGGGACTATCTACTGCACCCGGGAATCCGTTTTGTCCGCGTTGTCATGCGTTTCGTGGAAGTGGCATGCGTTGTCATACAAGGCTCACCGCCTTCTTTAGCACACGTGCCTCTTAGTGCACAGTCTCTCACTCGCAGGCGTGTCACGCCGACGCCAGTGACTTGCAGGAGGAGCGCGCCTACTCCCCGATTCCCCTGAGACTATCTACTGCACCGGGGAATCCATTTTGGCCGCGTGGTCATTTGTTTCGTGCAAGTAGCGGGCGTGAGTACAAGACTCACCGCCTTTTTTAGCACATGTGCCTCATAGTGCACAGCCTCTCCCTCGCAGGCGTGCCACACCGGCGCCCGTGATTTGGCAGGAGGTGCACGCCTACTCCCCGACTCCCCTGGGACTATCTAGTGCACCCGCGAATCCATTTTGGCCGCGTGGTCATGTGATAGGTGGAAGTAGCAGGCGTGACTACAAGGCTCACCCCTTCCTTTTGCACAGCCTCTCACTCTCACGCATGCCACTCCGTCGCCCGTGATTTCTCGGAGTTGCGGCTCTATTTCCGAGGCTCCCCTGTGTCTAGTGCATCTGGGATTTCATTTTGGTGGCGTTTTCATGCGTTTTGTGGAAGTGGCAGGCGTGAGTACAAGGCTCACCGCCTTTTTTAGCACATGTGCCTCATAGTGCACAGGCTCTCACTCGCAGGCGTGCCACACCGGCGCCCGTGATTTGGCAGGAGGTGCGCGCCTACTCCCCGACTCCCCTGGGACTATCTAGTGCACCCGCGAATCCGTTTTGGCCGCGTGGTCATGTGATAGGTGGAAGTAGCAGGCGTGACTACAAGGCTCACCCCTTCCTTTTGCACAGCCTCTCACTCTCACGCATGCCACTCCGTCGCCCGTGATTTCTCGGAGTTGCGGCTCTATTTCCGAGGCTCCCCTGTGTCTAGTGCACCTGGCATTTCATTTTGGTGGCGTTTTCATGCGTTTTGTGGAAGTGGCAGGCGTGAGTACAAGGCTCACCGCCTTTTTTAGCACATGTGCCTCATAGTGCACAGTCTCTCACTCGCAGGCGTGTTACGCCGACGCCAGTGACTTGCAGGAGGAGCGCGCCTACTCCCCGATTCCCCTGAGACTATCTACTGCACCCGGGAATCCATTTTGGCCGCGTGGTCATTTGTTTCGTGCAAGTAGCGGGCGTGAGTACAAGACTCACCGCCTTTTTTAGCACATGTGCCTCATAGTGCACAGCCTCTCACTCGCAGGCGTGCCACACCGGCGCCCGTGATTTGGCAGGAGGTGCGCGCCTACTCGCCGACTCCCCTGGGACTATCTAGTGCACCCGCGAATCCGTTTTGACCGCGTGGTGATGTGTTTCTTGGAAGTAGCAGGCGTGAGTACAAGGCTCACCCCTTCCTCTTGCACACCGTCTCACTCTCACGCATGCCACTCCGTCGCCCGTGAGTTCCCGGAGTTGCGCGTCTATTGCCGAGGATCCGCTGGGTCTAGTGCACCTGGGATTTGATTCTGGTGGCGTTGTCATGCGTTTTGTGGAAGTGGCAGGCGTGAGTACAAGGCTCACCGCCTTTTTTAGCACATGTGCCTCATAGTGCACAGCCTCTCCCTCGCAGGCGTGCCACACCGGCGCCCGTGATTTGGCAGGAGGTGCGCGCCTACTCCCCGACTCCCCTGGGACTATCTAGTGCACCCGCGAATCCGTTTTGGCCGCGTGGTCATGTGATAGGTGGAAGTAGCAGGCGTGACTACAAGGCTCACCCCTTCCTTTTGCACAGCCTCTCACTCTCACGCATGCCACTCCGTCGCCCGTGATTTCTCGGAGTTGCGGCTCTATTTCCGAGGCTCCCCTGTGTCTAGTGCACCTGGCATTTCATTTTGGTGGCGTTTTCATGCGTTTTGTGGAAGTGGCAGGCGTGAGTACAAGGCTCACCGCCTTTTTTAGCACATGTGCCTCATAGTGCACAGCCTCTCACTCGCAGGCGTGCCACACCGGCGCCCGTGATTTGGCAGGAGGTGCGCGCCTACTCGCCGACTCCCCTGGGACTATCTAGTGCACCCGCGAATCCGTTTTGACCGCGTGGTGATGTGTCTCTTGGAAGTAGCAGGCGTCAGTACAAGACTCACCCCTTCCTCTCGCACAGCCTCTCACTCTCACGCATGCCACTCCGTCGCCCGTGAGTTCCCAGAGTTGCGCGTCTATTGCCGAGGATCCGCTGGTTCTAGTGCACCTGGGATTTGATTCTGGTGGCGTTGTCATGCGTTTCGTGGAAGTGGCAGGCGTGAGTACAAGGCTCACCGCCTTCTTTAGCACATGTGCCTCACAGTGCACAGCCTCTCACTCGCAGGCGTGCCACTACGGCTGCCGTGATTTGGCAGGAGGTGCCCGACTACTCTCCAACTCCCCTGGGACTATCTACTGCACCCGGGAATCCGTTTTGTCCGCGTTGTCATGCGTTTCGTGGAAGTGGCATGCGTTGTCATACAAGGCTCACCGCCTTCTTTAGCACACGTGCCTCTTAGTGCACAGTCTCTCACTCGCAGGCGTGTCACGCCGACGCCAGTGACTTGCAGGAGGAGCGCGCCTACTCCCCGATTCCCCTGAGACTATCTACTGCACCGGGGAATCCATTTTGGCCGCGTGGTCATTTGTTTCGTGCAAGTAGCGGGCGTGAGTACAAGACTCACCGCCTTTTTTAGCACATGTGCCTCATAGTGCACAGCCTCTCCCTCGCAGGCGTGCCACACCGGCGCCCGTGATTTGGCAGGAGGTGCACGCCTACTCCCCGACTCCCCTGGGACTATCTAGTGCACCCGCGAATCCATTTTGGCCGCGTGGTCATGTGATAGGTGGAAGTAGCAGGCGTGACTACAAGGCTCACCCCTTCCTTTTGCACAGCCTCTCACTCTCACGCATGCCACTCCGTCGCCCGTGATTTCTCGGAGTTGCGGCTCTATTTCCGAGGCTCCCCTGTGTCTAGTGCATCTGGGATTTCATTTTGGTGGCGTTTTCATGCGTTTTGTGGAAGTGGCAGGCGTGAGTACAAGGCTCACCGCCTTTTTTAGCACATGTGCCTCATAGTGCACAGCCTCTCACTCGCAGGCGTGCCACACCGGCGCCCGTGATTTGGCAGGAGGTGCGCGCCTACTCCCCGACTCCCCTGGGACTATCTAGTGCACCCGCGAATCCGTTTTGGCCGCGTGGTCATGTGATAGGTGGAAGTAGCAGGCGTGACTACAAGGCTCACCCCTTCCTTTTGCACAGCCTCTCACTCTCACGCATGCCACTCCGTCGCCCGTGATTTCTCGGAGTTGCGGCTCTATTTCCGAGGCTCCCCTGTGTCTAGTGCACCTGGCATTTCATTTTGGTGGCGTTTTCATGCGTTTTGTGGAAGTGGCAGGCGTGAGTACAAGGCTCACCGCCTTTTTTAGCACATGTGCCTCATAGTGCACAGTCTCTCACTCGCAGGCGTGTTACGCCGACGCCAGTGACTTGCAGGAGGAGCGCGCCTACTCCCCGATTCCCCTGAGACTATCTACTGCACCCGGGAATCCATTTTGGCCGCGTGGTCATTTGTTTCGTGCAAGTAGCGGGCGTGAGTACAAGACTCACCGCCTTTTTTAGCACATGTGCCTCATAGTGCACAGCCTCTCACTCGCAGGCGTGCCACACCGGCGCCCGTGATTTGGCAGGAGGTGCGCGCCTACTCGCCGACTCCCCTGGGACTATCTAGTGCACCCGCGAATCCGTTTTGGCCGCGTGGTCATGTGATAGGTGGAAGTAGCAGGCGTGACTACAAGGCTCACCCCTTCCTTTTGCACAGCCTCTCACTCTCACGCATGCCACTCCGTCGCCCGTGATTTCTCGGAGTTGCGGCTCTATTTCCGAGGCTCCCCTGTGTCTAGTGCACCTGGCATTTCATTTTGGTGGCGTTTTCATGCGTTTTGTGGAAGTGGCAGGCGTGAGTACAAGGCTCACCGCCTTTTTTAGCACATGTGCCTCATAGTGCACAGCCTCTCACTCGCAGGCGTGCCACACCGGCGCCCGTGATTTGGCAGGAGGTGCGCGCCTACTCGCCGACTCCCCTGGGACTATCTAGTGCACCCGCGAATCCGTTTTGACCGCGTGGTGATGTGTCTCTTGGAAGTAGCAGGCGTCAGTACAAGGCTCACCCCTTCCTCTCGCACAGCCTCTCACTCTCACGCATGCCACTCCGTCGCCCGTGAGTTCCCAGAGTTGCGCGTCTATTGCCGAGGATCCGCTGGCTCTAGTGCACCTGGGATTTGATTCTGGTGGCGTTGTCATGCGTTTCGTGGAAGTGGCAGGCGTGAGTACAAGGCTCACCGCCTTCTTTAGCACATGTGCCTCACAGTGCACAGCCTCTCACTCGCAGGCGTGCCACTACGGCTGCCGTGATTTGGCAGGAGGTGCCCGACTACTCTCCAACTCCCCTGGGACTATCTACTGCACCCGGGAATCCGTTTTGTCCGCGTTGTCATGCGTTTCGTGGAAGTGGCATGCGTTGTCATACAAGGCTCACCGCCTTCTTTAGCACACGTGCCTCTTAGTGCACAGTCTCTCACTCGCAGGCGTGTCACGCCGACGCCAGTGACTTGCAGGAGGAGCGCGCCTACTCCCCGATTCCCCTGAGACTATCTACTGCACCGGGGAATCCATTTTGGCCGCGTGGTCATTTGTTTCGTGCAAGTAGCGGGCGTGAGTACAAGACTCACCGCCTTTTTTAGCACATGTGCCTCATAGTGCACAGCCTCTCCCTCGCAGGCGTGCCACACCGGCGCCCGTGATTTGGCAGGAGGTGCACGCCTACTCCCCGACTCCCCTGGGACTATCTAGTGCACCCGCGAATCCATTTTGGCCGCGTGGTCATGTGATAGGTGGAAGTAGCAGGCGTGACTACAAGGCTCACCCCTTCCTTTTGCACAGCCTCTCACTCTCACGCATGCCACTCCGTCGCCCGTGATTTCTCGGAGTTGCGGCTCTATTTCCGAGGCTCCCCTGTGTCTAGTGCATCTGGGATTTCATTTTGGTGGCGTTTTCATGCGTTTTGTGGAAGTGGCAGGCGTGAGTACAAGGCTCACCGCCTTTTTTAGCACATGTGCCTCATAGTGCACAGCCTCTCACTCGCAGGCGTGCCACACCGGCGCCCGTGATTTGGCAGGAGGTGCGCGCCTACTCCCCGACTCCCCTGGGACTATCTAGTGCACCCGCGAATCCGTTTTGGCCGCGTGGTCATGTGATAGGTGGAAGTAGCAGGCGTGACTACAAGGCTCACCCCTTCCTTTTGCACAGCCTCTCACTCTCACGCATGCCACTCCGTCGCCCGTGATTTCTCGGAGTTGCGGCTCTATTTCCGAGGCTCCCCTGTGTCTAGTGCACCTGGCATTTCATTTTGGTGGCGTTTTCATGCGTTTTGTGGAAGTGGCAGGCGTGAGTACAAGGCTCACCGCCTTTTTTAGCACATGTGCCTCATAGTGCACAGTCTCTCACTCGCAGGCGTGTTACGCCGACGCCAGTGACTTGCAGGAGGAGCGCGCCTACTCCCCGATTCCCCTGAGACTATCTACTGCACCCGGGAATCCATTTTGGCCGCGTGGTCATTTGTTTCGTGCAAGTAGCGGGCGTGAGTACAAGACTCACCGCCTTTTTTAGCACATGTGCCTCATAGTGCACAGCCTCTCACTCGCAGGCGTGCCACACCGGCGCCCGTGATTTGGCAGGAGGTGCGCGCCTACTCGCCGACTCCCCTGGGACTATCTAGTGCACCCGCGAATCCGTTTTGACCGCGTGGTGATGTGTTTCTTGGAAGTAGCAGGCGTGAGTACAAGGCTCACCCCTTCCTCTTGCACACCGTCTCACTCTCACGCATGCCACTCCGTCGCCCGTGAGTTCCCGGAGTTGCGCGTCTATTGCCGAGGATCCGCTGGGTCTAGTGCACCTGGGATTTGATTCTGGTGGCGTTGTCATGCGTTTTGTGGAAGTGGCAGGCGTGAGTACAAGGCTCACCGCCTTTTTTAGCACATGTGCCTCATAGTGCACAGCCTCTCCCTCGCAGGCGTGCCACACCGGCGCCCGTGATTTGGCAGGAGGTGCGCGCCTACTCCCCGACTCCCCTGGGACTATCTAGTGCACCCGCGAATCCGTTTTGGCCGCGTGGTCATGTGATAGGTGGAAGTAGCAGGCGTGACTACAAGGCTCACCCCTTCCTTTTGCACAGCCTCTCACTCTCACGCATGCCACTCCGTCGCCCGTGATTTCTCGGAGTTGCGGCTCTATTTCCGAGGCTCCCCTGTGTCTAGTGCACCTGGCATTTCATTTTGGTGGCGTTTTCATGCGTTTTGTGGAAGTGGCAGGCGTGAGTACAAGGCTCACCGCCTTTTTTAGCACATGTGCCTCATAGTGCACAGCCTCTCACTCGCAGGCGTGCCACACCGGCGCCCGTGATTTGGCAGGAGGTGCGCGCCTACTCGCCGACTCCCCTGGGACTATCTAGTGCACCCGCGAATCCGTTTTGACCGCGTGGTGATGTGTCTCTTGGAAGTAGCAGGCGTCAGTACAAGACTCACCCCTTCCTCTCGCACAGCCTCTCACTCTCACGCATGCCACTCCGTCGCCCGTGAGTTCCCAGAGTTGCGCGTCTATTGCCGAGGATCCGCTGGCTCTAGTGCACCTGGGATTTGATTCTGGTGGCGTTGTCATGCGTTTCGTGGAAGTGGCAGGCGTGAGTACAAGGCTCACCGCCTTCTTTAGCACATGTGCCTCACAGTGCACAGCCTCTCACTCGCAGGCGTGCCACTACGGCTGCCGTGATTTGGCAGGAGGTGCCCGACTACTCTCCAACTCCCCTGGGACTATCTACTGCACCCGGGAATCCGTTTTGTCCGCGTTGTCATGCGTTTCGTGGAAGTGGCATGCGTTGTCATACAAGGCTCACCGCCTTCTTTAGCACACGTGCCTCTTAGTGCACAGTCTCTCACTCGCAGGCGTGTCACGCCGACGCCAGTGACTTGCAGGAGGAGCGCGCCTACTCCCCGATTCCCCTGAGACTATCTACTGCACCGGGGAATCCATTTTGGCCGCGTGGTCATTTGTTTCGTGCAAGTAGCGGGCGTGAGTACAAGACTCACCGCCTTTTTTAGCACATGTGCCTCATAGTGCACAGCCTCTCCCTCGCAGGCGTGCCACACCGGCGCCCGTGATTTGGCAGGAGGTGCACGCCTACTCCCCGACTCCCCTGGGACTATCTAGTGCACCCGCGAATCCATTTTGGCCGCGTGGTCATGTGATAGGTGGAAGTAGCAGGCGTGACTACAAGGCTCACCCCTTCCTTTTGCACAGCCTCTCACTCTCACGCATGCCACTCCGTCGCCCGTGATTTCTCGGAGTTGCGGCTCTATTTCCGAGGCTCCCCTGTGTCTAGTGCATCTGGGATTTCATTTTGGTGGCGTTTTCATGCGTTTTGTGGAAGTGGCAGGCGTGAGTACAAGGCTCACCGCCTTTTTTAGCACATGTGCCTCATAGTGCACAGCCTCTCACTCGCAGGCGTGCCACACCGGCGCCCGTGATTTGGCAGGAGGTGCGCGCCTACTCCCCGACTCCCCTGGGACTATCTAGTGCACCCGCGAATCCGTTTTGGCCGCGTGGTCATGTGATAGGTGGAAGTAGCAGGCGTGACTACAAGGCTCACCCCTTCCTTTTGCACAGCCTCTCACTCTCACGCATGCCACTCCGTCGCCCGTGATTTCTCGGAGTTGCGGCTCTATTTCCGAGGCTCCCCTGTGTCTAGTGCACCTGGCATTTCATTTTGGTGGCGTTTTCATGCGTTTTGTGGAAGTGGCAGGCGTGAGTACAAGGCTCACCGCCTTTTTTAGCACATGTGCCTCATAGTGCACAGTCTCTCACTCGCAGGCGTGTTACGCCGACGCCAGTGACTTGCAGGAGGAGCGCGCCTACTCCCCGATTCCCCTGAGACTATCTACTGCACCCGGGAATCCATTTTGGCCGCGTGGTCATTTGTTTCGTGCAAGTAGCGGGCGTGAGTACAAGACTCACCGCCTTTTTTAGCACATGTGCCTCATAGTGCACAGCCTCTCACTCGCAGGCGTGCCACACCGGCGCCCGTGATTTGGCAGGAGGTGCGCGCCTACTCGCCGACTCCCCTGGGACTATCTAGTGCACCCGCGAATCCGTTTTGGCCGCGTGGTCATGTGATAGGTGGAAGTAGCAGGCGTGACTACAAGGCTCACCCCTTCCTTTTGCACAGCCTCTCACTCTCACGCATGCCACTCCGTCGCCCGTGATTTCTCGGAGTTGCGGCTCTATTTCCGAGGCTCCCCTGTGTCTAGTGCACCTGGCATTTCATTTTGGTGGCGTTTTCATGCGTTTTGTGGAAGTGGCAGGCGTGAGTACAAGGCTCACCGCCTTTTTTAGCACATGTGCCTCATAGTGCACAGCCTCTCACTCGCAGGCGTGCCACACCGGCGCCCGTGATTTGGCAGGAGGTGCGCGCCTACTCGCCGACTCCCCTGGGACTATCTAGTGCACCCGCGAATCCGTTTTGACCGCGTGGTGATGTGTCTCTTGGAAGTAGCAGGCGTCAGTACAAGACTCACCCCTTCCTCTCGCACAGCCTCTCACTCTCACGCATGCCACTCCGTCGCCCGTGAGTTCCCAGAGTTGCGCGTCTATTGCCGAGGATCCGCTGGCTCTAGTGCACCTGGGATTTGATTCTGGTGGCGTTGTCATGCGTTTCGTGGAAGTGGCAGGCGTGAGTACAAGGCTCACCGCCTTCTTTAGCACATGTGCCTCACAGTGCACAGCCTCTCACTCGCAGGCGTGCCACTACGGCTGCCGTGATTTGGCAGGAGGTGCCCGACTACTCTCCAACTCCCCTGGGACTATCTACTGCACCCGGGAATCCGTTTTGTCCGCGTTGTCATGCGTTTCGTGGAAGTGGCATGCGTTGTCATACAAGGCTCACCGCCTTCTTTAGCACACGTGCCTCTTAGTGCACAGTCTCTCACTCGCAGGCGTGTCACGCCGACGCCAGTGACTTGCAGGAGGAGCGCGCCTACTCCCCGATTCCCCTGAGACTATCTACTGCACCGGGGAATCCATTTTGGCCGCGTGGTCATTTGTTTCGTGCAAGTAGCGGGCGTGAGTACAAGACTCACCGCCTTTTTTAGCACATGTGCCTCATAGTGCACAGCCTCTCCCTCGCAGGCGTGCCACACCGGCGCCCGTGATTTGGCAGGAGGTGCACGCCTACTCCCCGACTCCCCTGGGACTATCTAGTGCACCCGCGAATCCATTTTGGCCGCGTGGTCATGTGATAGGTGGAAGTAGCAGGCGTGACTACAAGGCTCACCCCTTCCTTTTGCACAGCCTCTCACTCTCACGCATGCCACTCCGTCGCCCGTGATTTCTCGGAGTTGCGGCTCTATTTCCGAGGCTCCCCTGTGTCTAGTGCATCTGGGATTTCATTTTGGTGGCGTTTTCATGCGTTTTGTGGAAGTGGCAGGCGTGAGTACAAGGCTCACCGCCTTTTTTAGCACATGTGCCTCATAGTGCACAGCCTCTCACTCGCAGGCGTGCCACACCGGCGCCCGTGATTTGGCAGGAGGTGCGCGCCTACTCCCCGACTCCCCTGGGACTATCTAGTGCACCCGCGAATCCGTTTTGGCCGCGTGGTCATGTGATAGGTGGAAGTAGCAGGCGTGACTACAAGGCTCACCCCTTCCTTTTGCACAGCCTCTCACTCTCACGCATGCCACTCCGTCGCCCGTGATTTCTCGGAGTTGCGGCTCTATTTCCGAGGCTCCCCTGTGTCTAGTGCACCTGGCATTTCATTTTGGTGGCGTTTTCATGCGTTTTGTGGAAGTGGCAGGCGTGAGTACAAGGCTCACCGCCTTTTTTAGCACATGTGCCTCATAGTGCACAGTCTCTCACTCGCAGGCGTGTTACGCCGACGCCAGTGACTTGCAGGAGGAGCGCGCCTACTCCCCGATTCCCCTGAGACTATCTACTGCACCCGGGAATCCATTTTGGCCGCGTGGTCATTTGTTTCGTGCAAGTAGCGGGCGTGAGTACAAGACTCACCGCCTTTTTTAGCACATGTGCCTCATAGTGCACAGCCTCTCACTCGCAGGCGTGCCACACCGGCGCCCGTGATTTGGCAGGAGGTGCGCGCCTACTCGCCGACTCCCCTGGGACTATCTAGTGCACCCGCGAATCCGTTTTGGCCGCGTGGTCATGTGATAGGTGGAAGTAGCAGGCGTGACTACAAGGCTCACCCCTTCCTTTTGCACAGCCTCTCACTCTCACGCATGCCACTCCGTCGCCCGTGATTTCTCGGAGTTGCGGCTCTATTTCCGAGGCTCCCCTGTGTCTAGTGCACCTGGCATTTCATTTTGGTGGCGTTTTCATGCGTTTTGTGGAAGTGGCAGGCGTGAGTACAAGGCTCACCGCCTTTTTTAGCACATGTGCCTCATAGTGCACAGCCTCTCACTCGCAGGCGTGCCACACCGGCGCCCGTGATTTGGCAGGAGGTGCGCGCCTACTCGCCGACTCCCCTGGGACTATCTAGTGCACCCGCGAATCCGTTTTGACCGCGTGGTGATGTGTCTCTTGGAAGTAGCAGGCGTCAGTACAAGACTCACCCCTTCCTCTCGCACAGCCTCTCACTCTCACGCATGCCACTCCGTCGCCCGTGAGTTCCCAGAGTTGCGCGTCTATTGCCGAGGATCCGCTGGCTCTAGTGCACCTGGGATTTGATTCTGGTGGCGTTGTCATGCGTTTCGTGGAAGTGGCAGGCGTGAGTACAAGGCTCACCGCCTTCTTTAGCACATGTGCCTCACAGTGCACAGCCTCTCACTCGCAGGCGTGCCACTACGGCTGCCGTGATTTGGCAGGAGGTGCCCGACTACTCTCCAACTCCCCTGGGACTATCTACTGCACCCGGGAATCCGTTTTGTCCGCGTTGTCATGCGTTTCGTGGAAGTGGCATGCGTTGTCATACAAGGCTCACCGCCTTCTTTAGCACACGTGCCTCTTAGTGCACAGTCTCTCACTCGCAGGCGTGTCACGCCGACGCCAGTGACTTGCAGGAGGAGCGCGCCTACTCCCCGATTCCCCTGAGACTATCTACTGCACCGGGGAATCCATTTTGGCCGCGTGGTCATTTGTTTCGTGCAAGTAGCGGGCGTGAGTACAAGACTCACCGCCTTTTTTAGCACATGTGCCTCATAGTGCACAGCCTCTCCCTCGCAGGCGTGCCACACCGGCGCCCGTGATTTGGCAGGAGGTGCACGCCTACTCCCCGACTCCCCTGGGACTATCTAGTGCACCCGCGAATCCATTTTGGCCGCGTGGTCATCTGATAGGTGGAAGTAGCAGGCGTGACTACAAGGCTCACCCCTTCCTTTTGCACAGCCTCTCACTCTCACGCATGCCACTCCGTCGCCCGTGATTTCTCGGAGTTGCGGCTCTATTTCCGAGGCTCCCCTGTGTCTAGTGCATCTGGGATTTCATTTTGGTGGCGTTTTCATGCGTTTTGTGGAAGTGGCAGGCGTGAGTACAAGGCTCACCGCCTTTTTTAGCACATGTGCCTCATAGTGCACAGCCTCTCACTCGCAGGCGTGCCACACCGGCGCCCGTGATTTGGCAGGAGGTGCGCGCCTACTCCCCGACTCCCCTGGGACTATCTAGTGCACCCGCGAATCCGTTTTGGCCGCGTGGTCATGTGATAGGTGGAAGTAGCAGGCGTGACTACAAGGCTCACCCCTTCCTTTTGCACAGCCTCTCACTCTCACGCATGCCACTCCGTCGCCCGTGATTTCTCGGAGTTGCGGCTCTATTTCCGAGGCTCCCCTGTGTCTAGTGCACCTGGCATTTCATTTTGGTGGCGTTTTCATGCGTTTTGTGGAAGTGGCAGGCGTGAGTACAAGGCTCACCGCCTTTTTTAGCACATGTGCCTCATAGTGCACAGTCTCTCACTCGCAGGCGTGTTACGCCGACGCCAGTGACTTGCAGGAGGAGCGCGCCTACTCCCCGATTCCCCTGAGACTATCTACTGCACCCGGGAATCCATTTTGGCCGCGTGGTCATTTGTTTCGTGCAAGTAGCGGGCGTGAGTACAAGACTCACCGCCTTTTTTAGCACATGTGCCTCATAGTGCACAGCCTCTCACTCGCAGGCGTGCCACACCGGCGCCCGTGATTTGGCAGGAGGTGCGCGCCTACTCGCCGACTCCCCTGGGACTATCTAGTGCACCCGCGAATCCGTTTTGACCGCGTGGTGATGTGTTTCTTGGAAGTAGCAGGCGTGAGTACAAGGCTCACCCCTTCCTCTTGCACACCGTCTCACTCTCACGCATGCCACTCCGTCGCCCGTGAGTTCCCGGAGTTGCGCGTCTATTGCCGAGGATCCGCTGGGTCTAGTGCACCTGGGATTTGATTCTGGTGGCGTTGTCATGCGTTTTGTGGAAGTGGCAGGCGTGAGTACAAGGCTCACCGCCTTTTTTAGCACATGTGCCTCATAGTGCACAGCCTCTCCCTCGCAGGCGTGCCACACCGGCGACCGTGATTTGGCAGGAGGTGCGCGCCTACTCCCCGACTCCCCTGGGACTATCTAGTGCACCCGCGAATCCGTTTTGGCCGCGTGGTCATGTGATAGGTGGAAGTAGCAGGCGTGACTACAAGGCTCACCCCTTCCTTTTGCACAGCCTCTCACTCTCACGCATGCCACTCCGTCGCCCGTGATTTCTCGGAGTTGCGGCTCTATTTCCGAGGCTCCCCTGTGTCTAGTGCACCTGGCATTTCATTTTGGTGGCGTTTTCATGCGTTTTGTGGAAGTGGCAGGCGTGAGTACAAGGCTCACCGCCTTTTTTAGCACATGTGCCTCATAGTGCACAGCCTCTCACTCGCAGGCGTGCCACACCGGCGCCCGTGATTTGGCAGGAGGTGCGCGCCTACTCGCCGACTCCCCTGGGACTATCTAGTGCACCCGCGAATCCGTTTTGACCGCGTGGTGATGTGTCTCTTGGAAGTAGCAGGCGTCAGTACAAGGCTCACCCCTTCCTCTCGCACAGCCTCTCACTCTCACGCATGCCACTCCGTCGCCCGTGAGTTCCCAGAGTTGCGCGTCTATTGCCGAGGATCCGCTGGCTCTAGTGCACCTGGGATTTGATTCTGGTGGCGTTGTCATGCGTTTCGTGGAAGTGGCAGGCGTGAGTACAAGGCTCACCGCCTTCTTTAGCACATGTGCCTCACAGTGCACAGCCTCTCACTCGCAGGCGTGCCACTACGGCTGCCGTGATTTGGCAGGAGGTGCCCGACTACTCTCCAACTCCCCTGGGACTATCTACTGCACCCGGGAATCCGTTTTGTCCGCGTTGTCATGCGTTTCGTGGAAGTGGCATGCGTTGTCATACAAGGCTCACCGCCTTCTTTAGCACACGTGCCTCTTAGTGCACAGTCTCTCACTCGCAGGCGTGTCACGCCGACGCCAGTGACTTGCAGGAGGAGCGCGCCTACTCCCCGATTCCCCTGAGACTATCTACTGCACCGGGGAATCCATTTTGGCCGCGTGGTCATTTGTTTCGTGCAAGTAGCGGGCGTGAGTACAAGACTCACCGCCTTTTTTAGCACATGTGCCTCATAGTGCACAGCCTCTCCCTCGCAGGCGTGCCACACCGGCGCCCGTGATTTGGCAGGAGGTGCACGCCTACTCCCCGACTCCCCTGGGACTATCTAGTGCACCCGCGAATCCATTTTGGCCGCGTGGTCATGTGATAGGTGGAAGTAGCAGGCGTGACTACAAGGCTCACCCCTTCCTTTTGCACAGCCTCTCACTCTCACGCATGCCACTCCGTCGCCCGTGATTTCTCGGAGTTGCGGCTCTATTTCCGAGGCTCCCCTGTGTCTAGTGCATCTGGGATTTCATTTTGGTGGCGTTTTCATGCGTTTTGTGGAAGTGGCAGGCGTGAGTACAAGGCTCACCGCCTTTTTTAGCACATGTGCCTCATAGTGCACAGCCTCTCACTCGCAGGCGTGCCACACCGGCGCCCGTGATTTGGCAGGAGGTGCGCGCCTACTCCCCGACTCCCCTGGGACTATCTAGTGCACCCGCGAATCCGTTTTGGCCGCGTGGTCATGTGATAGGTGGAAGTAGCAGGCGTGACTACAAGGCTCACCCCTTCCTTTTGCACAGCCTCTCACTCTCACGCATGCCACTCCGTCGCCCGTGATTTCTCGGAGTTGCGGCTCTATTTCCGAGGCTCCCCTGTGTCTAGTGCACCTGGCATTTCATTTTGGTGGCGTTTTCATGCGTTTTGTGGAAGTGGCAGGCGTGAGTACAAGGCTCACCGCCTTTTTTAGCACATGTGCCTCATAGTGCACAGTCTCTCACTCGCAGGCGTGTTACGCCGACGCCAGTGACTTGCAGGAGGAGCGCGCCTACTCCCCGATTCCCCTGAGACTATCTACTGCACCCGGGAATCCATTTTGGCCGCGTGGTCATTTGTTTCGTGCAAGTAGCGGGCGTGAGTACAAGACTCACCGCCTTTTTTAGCACATGTGCCTCATAGTGCACAGCCTCTCACTCGCAGGCGTGCCACACCGGCGCCCGTGATTTGGCAGGAGGTGCGCGCCTACTCGCCGACTCCCCTGGGACTATCTAGTGCACCCGCGAATCCGTTTTGGCCGCGTGGTCATGTGATAGGTGGAAGTAGCAGGCGTGACTACAAGGCTCACCCCTTCCTTTTGCACAGCCTCTCACTCTCACGCATGCCACTCCGTCGCCCGTGATTTCTCGGAGTTGCGGCTCTATTTCCGAGGCTCCCCTGTGTCTAGTGCACCTGGCATTTCATTTTGGTGGCGTTTTCATGCGTTTTGTGGAAGTGGCAGGCGTGAGTACAAGGCTCACCGCCTTTTTTAGCACATGTGCCTCATAGTGCACAGCCTCTCACTCGCAGGCGTGCCACACCGGCGCCCGTGATTTGGCAGGAGGTGCGCGCCTACTCGCCGACTCCCCTGGGACTATCTAGTGCACCCGCGAATCCGTTTTGACCGCGTGGTGATGTGTCTCTTGGAAGTAGCAGGCGTCAGTACAAGGCTCACCCCTTCCTCTCGCACAGCCTCTCACTCTCACGCATGCCACTCCGTCGCCCGTGAGTTCCCAGAGTTGCGCGTCTATTGCCGAGGATCCGCTGGCTCTAGTGCACCTGGGATTTGATTCTGGTGGCGTTGTCATGCGTTTCGTGGAAGTGGCAGGCGTGAGTACAAGGCTCACCGCCTTCTTTAGCACATGTGCCTCACAGTGCACAGCCTCTCACTCGCAGGCGTGCCACTACGGCTGCCGTGATTTGGCAGGAGGTGCCCGACTACTCTCCAACTCCCCTGGGACTATCTACTGCACCCGGGAATCCGTTTTGTCCGCGTTGTCATGCGTTTCGTGGAAGTGGCATGCGTTGTCATACAAGGCTCACCGCCTTCTTTAGCACACGTGCCTCTTAGTGCACAGTCTCTCACTCGCAGGCGTGTCACGCCGACGCCAGTGACTTGCAGGAGGAGCGCGCCTACTCCCCGATTCCCCTGAGACTATCTACTGCACCGGGGAATCCATTTTGGCCGCGTGGTCATTTGTTTCGTGCAAGTAGCGGGCGTGAGTACAAGACTCACCGCCTTTTTTAGCACATGTGCCTCATAGTGCACAGCCTCTCCCTCGCAGGCGTGCCACACCGGCGCCCGTGATTTGGCAGGAGGTGCACGCCTACTCCCCGACTCCCCTGGGACTATCTAGTGCACCCGCGAATCCATTTTGGCCGCGTGGTCATGTGATAGGTGGAAGTAGCAGGCGTGACTACAAGGCTCACCCCTTCCTTTTGCACAGCCTCTCACTCTCACGCATGCCACTCCGTCGCCCGTGATTTCTCGGAGTTGCGGCTCTATTTCCGAGGCTCCCCTGTGTCTAGTGCATCTGGGATTTCATTTTGGTGGCGTTTTCATGCGTTTTGTGGAAGTGGCAGGCGTGAGTACAAGGCTCACCGCCTTTTTTAGCACATGTGCCTCATAGTGCACAGCCTCTCACTCGCAGGCGTGCCACACCGGCGCCCGTGATTTGGCAGGAGGTGCGCGCCTACTCCCCGACTCCCCTGGGACTATCTAGTGCACCCGCGAATCCGTTTTGGCCGCGTGGTCATGTGATAGGTGGAAGTAGCAGGCGTGACTACAAGGCTCACCCCTTCCTTTTGCACAGCCTCTCACTCTCACGCATGCCACTCCGTCGCCCGTGATTTCTCGGAGTTGCGGCTCTATTTCCGAGGCTCCCCTGTGTCTAGTGCACCTGGCATTTCATTTTGGTGGCGTTTTCATGCGTTTTGTGGAAGTGGCAGGCGTGAGTACAAGGCTCACCGCCTTTTTTAGCACATGTGCCTCATAGTGCACAGTCTCTCACTCGCAGGCGTGTTACGCCGACGCCAGTGACTTGCAGGAGGAGCGCGCCTACTCCCCGATTCCCCTGAGACTATCTACTGCACCCGGGAATCCATTTTGGCCGCGTGGTCATTTGTTTCGTGCAAGTAGCGGGCGTGAGTACAAGACTCACCGCCTTTTTTAGCACATGTGCCTCATAGTGCACAGCCTCTCACTCGCAGGCGTGCCACACCGGCGCCCGTGATTTGGCAGGAGGTGCGCGCCTACTCGCCGACTCCCCTGGGACTATCTAGTGCACCCGCGAATCCGTTTTGACCGCGTGGTGATGTGTTTCTTGGAAGTAGCAGGCGTGAGTACAAGGCTCACCCCTTCCTCTTGCACACCGTCTCACTCTCACGCATGCCACTCCGTCGCCCGTGAGTTCCCGGAGTTGCGCGTCTATTGCCGAGGATCCGCTGGGTCTAGTGCACCTGGGATTTGATTCTGGTGGCGTTGTCATGCGTTTTGTGGAAGTGGCAGGCGTGAGTACAAGGCTCACCGCCTTTTTTAGCACATGTGCCTCATAGTGCACAGCCTCTCCCTCGCAGGCGTGCCACACCGGCGCCCGTGATTTGGCAGGAGGTGCGCGCCTACTCCCCGACTCCCCTGGGACTATCTAGTGCACCCGCGAATCCGTTTTGGCCGCGTGGTCATGTGATAGGTGGAAGTAGCAGGCGTGACTACAAGGCTCACCCCTTCCTTTTGCACAGCCTCTCACTCTCACGCATGCCACTCCGTCGCCCGTGATTTCTCGGAGTTGCGGCTCTATTTCCGAGGCTCCCCTGTGTCTAGTGCACCTGGCATTTCATTTTGGTGGCGTTTTCATGCGTTTTGTGGAAGTGGCAGGCGTGAGTACAAGGCTCACCGCCTTTTTTAGCACATGTGCCTCATAGTGCACAGCCTCTCACTCGCAGGCGTGCCACACCGGCGCCCGTGATTTGGCAGGAGGTGCGCGCCTACTCGCCGACTCCCCTGGGACTATCTAGTGCACCCGCGAATCCGTTTTGACCGCGTGGTGATGTGTCTCTTGGAAGTAGCAGGCGTCAGTACAAGACTCACCCCTTCCTCTCGCACAGCCTCTCACTCTCACGCATGCCACTCCGTCGCCCGTGAGTTCCCAGAGTTGCGCGTCTATTGCCGAGGATCCGCTGGCTCTAGTGCACCTGGGATTTGATTCTGGTGGCGTTGTCATGCGTTTCGTGGAAGTGGCAGGCGTGAGTACAAGGCTCACCGCCTTCTTTAGCACATGTGCCTCACAGTGCACAGCCTCTCACTCGCAGGCGTGCCACTACGGCTGCCGTGATTTGGCAGGAGGTGCCCGACTACTCTCCAACTCCCCTGGGACTATCTACTGCACCCGGGAATCCGTTTTGTCCGCGTTGTCATGCGTTTCGTGGAAGTGGCATGCGTTGTCATACAAGGCTCACCGCCTTCTTTAGCACACGTGCCTCTTAGTGCACAGTCTCTCACTCGCAGGCGTGTCACGCCGACGCCAGTGACTTGCAGGAGGAGCGCGCCTACTCCCCGATTCCCCTGAGACTATCTACTGCACCGGGGAATCCATTTTGGCCGCGTGGTCATTTGTTTCGTGCAAGTAGCGGGCGTGAGTACAAGACTCACCGCCTTTTTTAGCACATGTGCCTCATAGTGCACAGCCTCTCCCTCGCAGGCGTGCCACACCGGCGCCCGTGATTTGGCAGGAGGTGCACGCCTACTCCCCGACTCCCCTGGGACTATCTAGTGCACCCGCGAATCCATTTTGGCCGCGTGGTCATGTGATAGGTGGAAGTAGCAGGCGTGACTACAAGGCTCACCCCTTCCTTTTGCACAGCCTCTCACTCTCACGCATGCCACTCCGTCGCCCGTGATTTCTCGGAGTTGCGGCTCTATTTCCGAGGCTCCCCTGTGTCTAGTGCATCTGGGATTTCATTTTGGTGGCGTTTTCATGCGTTTTGTGGAAGTGGCAGGCGTGAGTACAAGGCTCACCGCCTTTTTTAGCACATGTGCCTCATAGTGCACAGCCTCTCACTCGCAGGCGTGCCACACCGGCGCCCGTGATTTGGCAGGAGGTGCGCGCCTACTCCCCGACTCCCCTGGGACTATCTAGTGCACCCGCGAATCCGTTTTGGCCGCGTGGTCATGTGATAGGTGGAAGTAGCAGGCGTGACTACAAGGCTCACCCCTTCCTTTTGCACAGCCTCTCACTCTCACGCATGCCACTCCGTCGCCCGTGATTTCTCGGAGTTGCGGCTCTATTTCCGAGGCTCCCCTGTGTCTAGTGCACCTGGCATTTCATTTTGGTGGCGTTTTCATGCGTTTTGTGGAAGTGGCAGGCGTGAGTACAAGGCTCACCGCCTTTTTTAGCACATGTGCCTCATAGTGCACAGTCTCTCACTCGCAGGCGTGTTACGCCGACGCCAGTGACTTGCAGGAGGAGCGCGCCTACTCCCCGATTCCCCTGAGACTATCTACTGCACCCGGGAATCCATTTTGGCCGCGTGGTCATTTGTTTCGTGCAAGTAGCGGGCGTGAGTACAAGACTCACCGCCTTTTTTAGCACATGTGCCTCATAGTGCACAGCCTCTCACTCGCAGGCGTGCCACACCGGCGCCCGTGATTTGGCAGGAGGTGCGCGCCTACTCGCCGACTCCCCTGGGACTATCTAGTGCACCCGCGAATCCGTTTTGACCGCGTGGTGATGTGTTTCTTGGAAGTAGCAGGCGTGAGTACAAGGCTCACCCCTTCCTCTTGCACACCGTCTCACTCTCACGCATGCCACTCCGTCGCCCGTGAGTTCCCGGAGTTGCGCGTCTATTGCCGAGGATCCGCTGGGTCTAGTGCACCTGGGATTTGATTCTGGTGGCGTTGTCATGCGTTTTGTGGAAGTGGCAGGCGTGAGTACAAGGCTCACCGCCTTTTTTAGCACATGTGCCTCATAGTGCACAGCCTCTCCCTCGCAGGCGTGCCACACCGGCGCCCGTGATTTGGCAGGAGGTGCGCGCCTACTCCCCGACTCCCCTGGGACTATCTAGTGCACCCGCGAATCCGTTTTGGCCGCGTGGTCATGTGATAGGTGGAAGTAGCAGGCGTGACTACAAGGCTCACCCCTTCCTTTTGCACAGCCTCTCACTCTCACGCATGCCACTCCGTCGCCCGTGATTTCTCGGAGTTGCGGCTCTATTTCCGAGGCTCCCCTGTGTCTAGTGCACCTGGCATTTCATTTTGGTGGCGTTTTCATGCGTTTTGTGGAAGTGGCAGGCGTGAGTACAAGGCTCACCGCCTTTTTTAGCACATGTGCCTCATAGTGCACAGCCTCTCACTCGCAGGCGTGCCACACCGGCGCCCGTGATTTGGCAGGAGGTGCGCGCCTACTCGCCGACTCCCCTGGGACTATCTAGTGCACCCGCGAATCCGTTTTGACCGCGTGGTGATGTGTCTCTTGGAAGTAGCAGGCGTCAGTACAAGACTCACCCCTTCCTCTCGCACAGCCTCTCACTCTCACGCATGCCACTCCGTCGCCCGTGAGTTCCCAGAGTTGCGCGTCTATTGCCGAGGATCCGCTGGCTCTAGTGCACCTGGGATTTGATTCTGGTGGCGTTGTCATGCGTTTCGTGGAAGTGGCAGGCGTGAGTACAAGGCTCACCGCCTTCTTTAGCACATGTGCCTCACAGTGCACAGCCTCTCACTCGCAGGCGTGCCACTACGGCTGCCGTGATTTGGCAGGAGGTGCCCGACTACTCTCCAACTCCCCTGGGACTATCTACTGCACCCGGGAATCCGTTTTGTCCGCGTTGTCATGCGTTTCGTGGAAGTGGCATGCGTTGTCATACAAGGCTCACCGCCTTCTTTAGCACACGTGCCTCTTAGTGCACAGTCTCTCACTCGCAGGCGTGTCACGCCGACGCCAGTGACTTGCAGGAGGAGCGCGCCTACTCCCCGATTCCCCTGAGACTATCTACTGCACCGGGGAATCCATTTTGGCCGCGTGGTCATTTGTTTCGTGCAAGTAGCGGGCGTGAGTACAAGACTCACCGCCTTTTTTAGCACATGTGCCTCATAGTGCACAGCCTCTCCCTCGCAGGCGTGCCACACCGGCGCCCGTGATTTGGCAGGAGGTGCACGCCTACTCCCCGACTCCCCTGGGACTATCTAGTGCACCCGCGAATCCATTTTGGCCGCGTGGTCATGTGATAGGTGGAAGTAGCAGGCGTGACTACAAGGCTCACCCCTTCCTTTTGCACAGCCTCTCACTCTCACGCATGCCACTCCGTCGCCCGTGATTTCTCGGAGTTGCGGCTCTATTTCCGAGGCTCCCCTGTGTCTAGTGCATCTGGGATTTCATTTTGGTGGCGTTTTCATGCGTTTTGTGGAAGTGGCAGGCGTGAGTACAAGGCTCACCGCCTTTTTTAGCACATGTGCCTCATAGTGCACAGCCTCTCACTCGCAGGCGTGCCACACCGGCGCCCGTGATTTGGCAGGAGGTGCGCGCCTACTCCCCGACTCCCCTGGGACTATCTAGTGCACCCGCGAATCCGTTTTGGCCGCGTGGTCATGTGATAGGTGGAAGTAGCAGGCGTGACTACAAGGCTCACCCCTTCCTTTTGCACAGCCTCTCACTCTCACGCATGCCACTCCGTCGCCCGTGATTTCTCGGAGTTGCGGCTCTATTTCCGAGGCTCCCCTGTGTCTAGTGCACCTGGCATTTCATTTTGGTGGCGTTTTCATGCGTTTTGTGGAAGTGGCAGGCGTGAGTACAAGGCTCACCGCCTTTTTTAGCACATGTGCCTCATAGTGCACAGTCTCTCACTCGCAGGCGTGTTACGCCGACGCCAGTGACTTGCAGGAGGAGCGCGCCTACTCCCCGATTCCCCTGAGACTATCTACTGCACCCGGGAATCCATTTTGGCCGCGTGGTCATTTGTTTCGTGCAAGTAGCGGGCGTGAGTACAAGACTCACCGCCTTTTTTAGCACATGTGCCTCATAGTGCACAGCCTCTCACTCGCAGGCGTGCCACACCGGCGCCCGTGATTTGGCAGGAGGTGCGCGCCTACTCGCCGACTCCCCTGGGACTATCTAGTGCACCCGCGAATCCGTTTTGGCCGCGTGGTCATGTGATAGGTGGAAGTAGCAGGCGTGACTACAAGGCTCACCCCTTCCTTTTGCACAGCCTCTCACTCTCACGCATGCCACTCCGTCGCCCGTGATTTCTCGGAGTTGCGGCTCTATTTCCGAGGCTCCCCTGTGTCTAGTGCACCTGGCATTTCATTTTGGTGGCGTTTTCATGCGTTTTGTGGAAGTGGCAGGCGTGAGTACAAGGCTCACCGCCTTTTTTAGCACATGTGCCTCATAGTGCACAGCCTCTCACTCGCAGGCGTGCCACACCGGCGCCCGTGATTTGGCAGGAGGTGCGCGCCTACTCGCCGACTCCCCTGGGACTATCTAGTGCACCCGCGAATCCGTTTTGACCGCGTGGTGATGTGTCTCTTGGAAGTAGCAGGCGTCAGTACAAGGCTCACCCCTTCCTCTCGCACAGCCTCTCACTCTCACGCATGCCACTCCGTCGCCCGTGAGTTCCCAGAGTTGCGCGTCTATTGCCGAGGATCCGCTGGCTCTAGTGCACCTGGGATTTGATTCTGGTGGCGTTGTCATGCGTTTCGTGGAAGTGGCAGGCGTGAGTACAAGGCTCACCGCCTTCTTTAGCACATGTGCCTCACAGTGCACAGCCTCTCACTCGCAGGCGTGCCACTACGGCTGCCGTGATTTGGCAGGAGGTGCCCGACTACTCTCCAACTCCCCTGGGACTATCTACTGCACCCGGGAATCCGTTTTGTCCGCGTTGTCATGCGTTTCGTGGAAGTGGCATGCGTTGTCATACAAGGCTCACCGCCTTCTTTAGCACACGTGCCTCTTAGTGCACAGTCTCTCACTCGCAGGCGTGTCACGCCGACGCCAGTGACTTGCAGGAGGAGCGCGCCTACTCCCCGATTCCCCTGAGACTATCTACTGCACCGGGGAATCCATTTTGGCCGCGTGGTCATTTGTTTCGTGCAAGTAGCGGGCGTGAGTACAAGACTCACCGCCTTTTTTAGCACATGTGCCTCATAGTGCACAGCCTCTCCCTCGCAGGCGTGCCACACCGGCGCCCGTGATTTGGCAGGAGGTGCACGCCTACTCCCCGACTCCCCTGGGACTATCTAGTGCACCCGCGAATCCATTTTGGCCGCGTGGTCATGTGATAGGTGGAAGTAGCAGGCGTGACTACAAGGCTCACCCCTTCCTTTTGCACAGCCTCTCACTCTCACGCATGCCACTCCGTCGCCCGTGATTTCTCGGAGTTGCGGCTCTATTTCCGAGGCTCCCCTGTGTCTAGTGCATCTGGGATTTCATTTTGGTGGCGTTTTCATGCGTTTTGTGGAAGTGGCAGGCGTGAGTACAAGGCTCACCGCCTTTTTTAGCACATGTGCCTCATAGTGCACAGCCTCTCACTCGCAGGCGTGCCACACCGGCGCCCGTGATTTGGCAGGAGGTGCGCGCCTACTCCCCGACTCCCCTGGGACTATCTAGTGCACCCGCGAATCCGTTTTGGCCGCGTGGTCATGTGATAGGTGGAAGTAGCAGGCGTGACTACAAGGCTCACCCCTTCCTTTTGCACAGCCTCTCACTCTCACGCATGCCACTCCGTCGCCCGTGATTTCTCGGAGTTGCGGCTCTATTTCCGAGGCTCCCCTGTGTCTAGTGCACCTGGCATTTCATTTTGGTGGCGTTTTCATGCGTTTTGTGGAAGTGGCAGGCGTGAGTACAAGGCTCACCGCCTTTTTTAGCACATGTGCCTCATAGTGCACAGTCTCTCACTCGCAGGCGTGTTACGCCGACGCCAGTGACTTGCAGGAGGAGCGCGCCTACTCCCCGATTCCCCTGAGACTATCTACTGCACCCGGGAATCCATTTTGGCCGCGTGGTCATTTGTTTCGTGCAAGTAGCGGGCGTGAGTACAAGACTCACCGCCTTTTTTAGCACATGTGCCTCATAGTGCACAGCCTCTCACTCGCAGGCGTGCCACACCGGCGCCCGTGATTTGGCAGGAGGTGCGCGCCTACTCGCCGACTCCCCTGGGACTATCTAGTGCACCCGCGAATCCGTTTTGGCCGCGTGGTCATGTGATAGGTGGAAGTAGCAGGCGTGACTACAAGGCTCACCCCTTCCTTTTGCACAGCCTCTCACTCTCACGCATGCCACTCCGTCGCCCGTGATTTCTCGGAGTTGCGGCTCTATTTCCGAGGCTCCCCTGTGTCTAGTGCACCTGGCATTTCATTTTGGTGGCGTTTTCATGCGTTTTGTGGAAGTGGCAGGCGTGAGTACAAGGCTCACCGCCTTTTTTAGCACATGTGCCTCATAGTGCACAGCCTCTCACTCGCAGGCGTGCCACACCGGCGCCCGTGATTTGGCAGGAGGTGCGCGCCTACTCGCCGACTCCCCTGGGACTATCTAGTGCACCCGCGAATCCGTTTTGACCGCGTGGTGATGTGTCTCTTGGAAGTAGCAGGCGTCAGTACAAGGCTCACCCCTTCCTCTCGCACAGCCTCTCACTCTCACGCATGCCACTCCGTCGCCCGTGAGTTCCCAGAGTTGCGCGTCTATTGCCGAGGATCCGCTGGCTCTAGTGCACCTGGGATTTGATTCTGGTGGCGTTGTCATGCGTTTCGTGGAAGTGGCAGGCGTGAGTACAAGGCTCACCGCCTTCTTTAGCACATGTGCCTCACAGTGCACAGCCTCTCACTCGCAGGCGTGCCACTACGGCTGCCGTGATTTGGCAGGAGGTGCCCGACTACTCTCCAACTCCCCTGGGACTATCTACTGCACCCGGGAATCCGTTTTGTCCGCGTTGTCATGCGTTTCGTGGAAGTGGCATGCGTTGTCATACAAGGCTCACCGCCTTCTTTAGCACACGTGCCTCTTAGTGCACAGTCTCTCACTCGCAGGCGTGTCACGCCGACGCCAGTGACTTGCAGGAGGAGCGCGCCTACTCCCCGATTCCCCTGAGACTATCTACTGCACCGGGGAATCCATTTTGGCCGCGTGGTCATTTGTTTCGTGCAAGTAGCGGGCGTGAGTACAAGACTCACCGCCTTTTTTAGCACATGTGCCTCATAGTGCACAGCCTCTCCCTCGCAGGCGTGCCACACCGGCGCCCGTGATTTGGCAGGAGGTGCACGCCTACTCCCCGACTCCCCTGGGACTATCTAGTGCACCCGCGAATCCATTTTGGCCGCGTGGTCATGTGATAGGTGGAAGTAGCAGGCGTGACTACAAGGCTCACCCCTTCCTTTTGCACAGCCTCTCACTCTCACGCATGCCACTCCGTCGCCCGTGATTTCTCGGAGTTGCGGCTCTATTTCCGAGGCTCCCCTGTGTCTAGTGCATCTGGGATTTCATTTTGGTGGCGTTTTCATGCGTTTTGTGGAAGTGGCAGGCGTGAGTACAAGGCTCACCGCCTTTTTTAGCACATGTGCCTCATAGTGCACAGCCTCTCACTCGCAGGCGTGCCACACCGGCGCCCGTGATTTGGCAGGAGGTGCGCGCCTACTCCCCGACTCCCCTGGGACTATCTAGTGCACCCGCGAATCCGTTTTGGCCGCGTGGTCATGTGATAGGTGGAAGTAGCAGGCGTGACTACAAGGCTCACCCCTTCCTTTTGCACAGCCTCTCACTCTCACGCATGCCACTCCGTCGCCCGTGATTTCTCGGAGTTGCGGCTCTATTTCCGAGGCTCCCCTGTGTCTAGTGCACCTGGCATTTCATTTTGGTGGCGTTTTCATGCGTTTTGTGGAAGTGGCAGGCGTGAGTACAAGGCTCACCGCCTTTTTTAGCACATGTGCCTCATAGTGCACAGTCTCTCACTCGCAGGCGTGTTACGCCGACGCCAGTGACTTGCAGGAGGAGCGCGCCTACTCCCCGATTCCCCTGAGACTATCTACTGCACCCGGGAATCCATTTTGGCCGCGTGGTCATTTGTTTCGTGCAAGTAGCGGGCGTGAGTACAAGACTCACCGCCTTTTTTAGCACATGTGCCTCATAGTGCACAGCCTCTCACTCGCAGGCGTGCCACACCGGCGCCCGTGATTTGGCAGGAGGTGCGCGCCTACTCGCCGACTCCCCTGGGACTATCTAGTGCACCCGCGAATCCGTTTTGACCGCGTGGTGATGTGTTTCTTGGAAGTAGCAGGCGTGAGTACAAGGCTCACCCCTTCCTCTTGCACACCGTCTCACTCTCACGCATGCCACTCCGTCGCCCGTGAGTTCCCGGAGTTGCGCGTCTATTGCCGAGGATCCGCTGGGTCTAGTGCACCTGGGATTTGATTCTGGTGGCGTTGTCATGCGTTTTGTGGAAGTGGCAGGCGTGAGTACAAGGCTCACCGCCTTTTTTAGCACATGTGCCTCATAGTGCACAGCCTCTCCCTCGCAGGCGTGCCACACCGGCGCCCGTGATTTGGCAGGAGGTGCGCGCCTACTCCCCGACTCCCCTGGGACTATCTAGTGCACCCGCGAATCCGTTTTGGCCGCGTGGTCATGTGATAGGTGGAAGTAGCAGGCGTGACTACAAGGCTCACCCCTTCCTTTTGCACAGCCTCTCACTCTCACGCATGCCACTCCGTCGCCCGTGATTTCTCGGAGTTGCGGCTCTATTTCCGAGGCTCCCCTGTGTCTAGTGCACCTGGCATTTCATTTTGGTGGCGTTTTCATGCGTTTTGTGGAAGTGGCAGGCGTGAGTACAAGGCTCACCGCCTTTTTTAGCACATGTGCCTCATAGTGCACAGCCTCTCACTCGCAGGCGTGCCACACCGGCGCCCGTGATTTGGCAGGAGGTGCGCGCCTACTCGCCGACTCCCCTGGGACTATCTAGTGCACCCGCGAATCCGTTTTGACCGCGTGGTGATGTGTCTCTTGGAAGTAGCAGGCGTCAGTACAAGACTCACCCCTTCCTCTCGCACAGCCTCTCACTCTCACGCATGCCACTCCGTCGCCCGTGAGTTCCCAGAGTTGCGCGTCTATTGCCGAGGATCCGCTGGCTCTAGTGCACCTGGGATTTGATTCTGGTGGCGTTGTCATGCGTTTCGTGGAAGTGGCAGGCGTGAGTACAAGGTTCACCGCCTTCTTTAGCACATGTGCCTCACAGTGCACAGCCTCTCACTCGCAGGCGTGCCACTACGGCTGCCGTGATTTGGCAGGAGGTGCCCGACTACTCTCCAACTCCCCTGGGACTATCTACTGCACCCGGGAATCCGTTTTGTCCGCGTTGTCATGCGTTTCGTGGAAGTGGCATGCGTTGTCATACAAGGCTCACCGCCTTCTTTAGCACACGTGCCTCTTAGTGCACAGTCTCTCACTCGCAGGCGTGTCACGCCGACGCCAGTGACTTGCAGGAGGAGCGCGCCTACTCCCCGATTACCCTGAGACTATCTACTGCACCGGGGAATCCATTTTGGCCGCGTGGTCATTTGTTTCGTGCAAGTAGCGGGCGTGAGTACAAGACTCACCGCCTTTTTTAGCACATGTGCCTCATAGTGCACAGCCTCTCCCTCGCAGGCGTGCCACACCGGCGCCCGTGATTTGGCAGGAGGTGCACGCCTACTCCCCGACTCCCCTGGGACTATCTAGTGCACCCGCGAATCCATTTTGGCCGCGTGGTCATGTGATAGGTGGAAGTAGCAGGCGTGACTACAAGGCTCACCCCTTCCTTTTGCACAGCCTCTCACTCTCACGCATGCCACTCCGTCGCCCGTGATTTCTCGGAGTTGCGGCTCTATTTCCGAGGCTCCCCTGTGTCTAGTGCATCTGGGATTTCATTTTGGTGGCGTTTTCATGCGTTTTGTGGAAGTGGCAGGCGTGAGTACAAGGCTCACCGCCTTTTTTAGCACATGTGCCTCATAGTGCACAGCCTCTCACTCGCAGGCGTGCCACACCGGCGCCCGTGATTTGGCAGGAGGTGCGCGCCTACTCCCCGACTCCCCTGGGACTATCTAGTGCACCCGCGAATCCGTTTTGGCCGCGTGGTCATGTGATAGGTGGAAGTAGCAGGCGTGACTACAAGGCTCACCCCTTCCTTTTGCACAGCCTCTCACTCTCACGCATGCCACTCCGTCGCCCGTGATTTCTCGGAGTTGCGGCTCTATTTCCGAGGCTCCCCTGTGTCTAGTGCACCTGGCATTTCATTTTGGTGGCGTTTTCATGCGTTTTGTGGAAGTGGCAGGCGTGAGTACAAGGCTCACCGCCTTTTTTAGCACATGTGCCTCATAGTGCACAGTCTCTCACTCGCAGGCGTGTTACGCCGACGCCAGTGACTTGCAGGAGGAGCGCGCCTACTCCCCGATTCCCCTGAGACTATCTACTGCACCCGGGAATCCATTTTGGCCGCGTGGTCATTTGTTTCGTGCAAGTAGCGGGCGTGAGTACAAGACTCACCGCCTTTTTTAGCACATGTGCCTCATAGTGCACAGCCTCTCACTCGCAGGCGTGCCACACCGGCGCCCGTGATTTGGCAGGAGGTGCGCGCCTACTCGCCGACTCCCCTGGGACTATCTAGTGCACCCGCGAATCCGTTTTGGCCGCGTGGTCATGTGATAGGTGGAAGTAGCAGGCGTGACTACAAGGCTCACCCCTTCCTTTTGCACAGCCTCTCACTCTCACGCATGCCACTCCGTCGCCCGTGATTTCTCGGAGTTGCGGCTCTATTTCCGAGGCTCCCCTGTGTCTAGTGCACCTGGCATTTCATTTTGGTGGCGTTTTCATGCGTTTTGTGGAAGTGGCAGGCGTGAGTACAAGGCTCACCGCCTTTTTTAGCACATGTGCCTCATAGTGCACAGCCTCTCACTCGCAGGCGTGCCACACCGGCGCCCGTGATTTGGCAGGAGGTGCGCGCCTACTCGCCGACTCCCCTGGGACTATCTAGTGCACCCGCGAATCCGTTTTGACCGCGTGGTGATGTGTCTCTTGGAAGTAGCAGGCGTCAGTACAAGACTCACCCCTTCCTCTCGCACAGCCTCTCACTCTCACGCATGCCACTCCGTCGCCCGTGAGTTCCCAGAGTTGCGCGTCTATTGCCGAGGATCCGCTGGCTCTAGTGCACCTGGGATTTGATTCTGGTGGCGTTGTCATGCGTTTCGTGGAAGTGGCAGGCGTGAGTACAAGGCTCACCGCCTTCTTTAGCACATGTGCCTCACAGTGCACAGCCTCTCACTCGCAGGCGTGCCACTACGGCTGCCGTGATTTGGCAGGAGGTGCCCGACTACTCTCCAACTCCCCTGGGACTATCTACTGCACCCGGGAATCCGTTTTGTCCGCGTTGTCATGCGTTTCGTGGAAGTGGCATGCGTTGTCATACAAGGCTCACCGCCTTCTTTAGCACACGTGCCTCTTAGTGCACAGTCTCTCACTCGCAGGCGTGTCACGCCGACGCCAGTGACTTGCAGGAGGAGCGCGCCTACTCCCCGATTCCCCTGAGACTATCTACTGCACCGGGGAATCCATTTTGGCCGCGTGGTCATTTGTTTCGTGCAAGTAGCGGGCGTGAGTACAAGACTCACCGCCTTTTTTAGCACATGTGCCTCATAGTGCACAGCCTCTCCCTCGCAGGCGTGCCACACCGGCGCCCGTGATTTGGCAGGAGGTGCACGCCTACTCCCCGACTCCCCTGGGACTATCTAGTGCACCCGCGAATCCATTTTGGCCGCGTGGTCATGTGATAGGTGGAAGTAGCAGGCGTGACTACAAGGCTCACCCCTTCCTTTTGCACAGCCTCTCACTCTCACGCATGCCACTCCGTCGCCCGTGATTTCTCGGAGTTGCGGCTCTATTTCCGAGGCTCCCCTGTGTCTAGTGCATCTGGGATTTCATTTTGGTGGCGTTTTCATGCGTTTTGTGGAAGTGGCAGGCGTGAGTACAAGGCTCACCGCCTTTTTTAGCACATGTGCCTCATAGTGCACAGCCTCTCACTCGCAGGCGTGCCACACCGGCGCCCGTGATTTGGCAGGAGGTGCGCGCCTACTCCCCGACTCCCCTGGGACTATCTAGTGCACCCGCGAATCCGTTTTGGCCGCGTGGTCATGTGATAGGTGGAAGTAGCAGGCGTGACTACAAGGCTCACCCCTTCCTTTTGCACAGCCTCTCACTCTCACGCATGCCACTCCGTCGCCCGTGATTTCTCGGAGTTGCGGCTCTATTTCCGAGGCTCCCCTGTGTCTAGTGCACCTGGCATTTCATTTTGGTGGCGTTTTCATGCGTTTTGTGGAAGTGGCAGGCGTGAGTACAAGGCTCACCGCCTTTTTTAGCACATGTGCCTCATAGTGCACAGTCTCTCACTCGCAGGCGTGTTACGCCGACGCCAGTGACTTGCAGGAGGAGCGCGCCTACTCCCCGATTCCCCTGAGACTATCTACTGCACCCGGGAATCCATTTTGGCCGCGTGGTCATTTGTTTCGTGCAAGTAGCGGGCGTGAGTACAAGACTCACCGCCTTTTTTAGCACATGTGCCTCATAGTGCACAGCCTCTCACTCGCAGGCGTGCCACACCGGCGCCCGTGATTTGGCAGGAGGTGCGCGCCTACTCGCCGACTCCCCTGGGACTATCTAGTGCACCCGCGAATCCGTTTTGACCGCGTGGTGATGTGTTTCTTGGAAGTAGCAGGCGTGAGTACAAGGCTCACCCCTTCCTCTTGCACACCGTCTCACTCTCACGCATGCCACTCCGTCGCCCGTGAGTTCCCGGAGTTGCGCGTCTATTGCCGAGGATCCGCTGGGTCTAGTGCACCTGGGATTTTATTCTGGTGGCGTTGTCATGCGTTTTGTGGAAGTGGCAGGCGTGAGTACAAGGCTCACCGCCTTTTTTAGCACATGTGCCTCATAGTGCACAGCCTCTCCCTCGCAGGCGTGCCACACCGGCGCCCGTGATTTGGCAGGAGGTGCGCGCCTACTCCCCGACTCCCCTGGGACTATCTAGTGCACCCGCGAATCCGTTTTGGCCGCGTGGTCATGTGATAGGTGGAAGTAGCAGGCGTGACTACAAGGCTCACCCCTTCCTTTTGCACAGCCTCTCACTCTCACGCATGCCACTCCGTCGCCCGTGATTTCTCGGAGTTGCGGCTCTATTTCCGAGGCTCCCCTGTGTCTAGTGCACCTGGCATTTCATTTTGGTGGCGTTTTCATGCGTTTTGTGGAAGTGGCAGGCGTGAGTACAAGGCTCACCGCCTTTTTTAGCACATGTGCCTCATAGTGCACAGCCTCTCACTCGCAGGCGTGCCACACCGGCGCCCGTGATTTGGCAGGAGGTGCGCGCCTACTCGCCGACTCCCCTGGGACTATCTAGTGCACCCGCGAATCCGTTTTGACCGCGTGGTGATGTGTCTCTTGGAAGTAGCAGGCGTCAGTACAAGACTCACCCCTTCCTCTCGCACAGCCTCTCACTCTCACGCATGCCACTCCGTCGCCCGTGAGTTCCCAGAGTTGCGCGTCTATTGCCGAGGATCCGCTGGCTCTAGTGCACCTGGGATTTGATTCTGGTGGCGTTGTCATGCGTTTCGTGGAAGTGGCAGGCGTGAGTACAAGGCTCACCGCCTTCTTTAGCACATGTGCCTCACAGTGCACAGCCTCTCACTCGCAGGCGTGCCACTACGGCTGCCGTGATTTGGCAGGAGGTGCCCGACTACTCTCCAACTCCCCTGGGACTATCTACTGCACCCGGGAATCCGTTTTGTCCGCGTTGTCATGCGTTTCGTGGAAGTGGCATGCGTTGTCATACAAGGCTCACCGCCTTCCTTAGCACACGTGCCTCTTAGTGCACAGTCTCTCACTCGCAGGCGTGTCACGCCGACGCCAGTGACTTGCAGGAGGAGCGCGCCTACTCCCCGATTCCCCTGAGACTATCTACTGCACCGGGGAATCCATTTTGGCCGCGTGGTCATTTGTTTCGTGCAAGTAGCGGGCGTGAGTACAAGACTCACCGCCTTTTTTAGCACATGTGCCTCATAGTGCACAGCCTCTCCCTCGCAGGCGTGCCACACCGGCGCCCGTGATTTGGCAGGAGGTGCACGCCTACTCCCCGACTCCCCTGGGACTATCTAGTGCACCCGCGAATCCATTTTGGCCGCGTGGTCATGTGATAGGTGGAAGTAGCAGGCGTGACTACAAGGCTCACCCCTTCCTTTTGCACAGCCTCTCACTCTCACGCATGCCACTCCGTCGCCCGTGATTTCTCGGAGTTGCGGCTCTATTTCCGAGGCTCCCCTGTGTCTAGTGCATCTGGGATTTCATTTTGGTGGCGTTTTCATGCGTTTTGTGGAAGTGGCAGGCGTGAGTACAAGGCTCACCGCCTTTTTTAGCACATGTGCCTCATAGTGCACAGCCTCTCACTCGCAGGCGTGCCACACCGGCGCCCGTGATTTGGCAGGAGGTGCGCGCCTACTCCCCGACTCCCCTGGGACTATCTAGTGCACCCGCGAATCCGTTTTGGCCGCGTGGTCATGTGATAGGTGGAAGTAGCAGGCGTGACTACAAGGCTCACCCCTTCCTTTTGCACAGCCTCTCACTCTCACGCATGCCACTCCGTCGCCCGTGATTTCTCGGAGTTGCGGCTCTATTTCCGAGGCTCCCCTGTGTCTAGTGCACCTGGCATTTCATTTTGGTGGCGTTTTCATGCGTTTTGTGGAAGTGGCAGGCGTGAGTACAAGGCTCACCGCCTTTTTTAGCACATGTGCCTCATAGTGCACAGTCTCTCACTCGCAGGCGTGTTACGCCGACGCCAGTGACTTGCAGGAGGAGCGCGCCTACTCCCCGATTCCCCTGAGACTATCTACTGCACCCGGGAATCCATTTTGGCCGCGTGGTCATTTGTTTCGTGCAAGTAGCGGGCGTGAGTACAAGACTCACCGCCTTTTTTAGCACATGTGCCTCATAGTGCACAGCCTCTCACTCGCAGGCGTGCCACACCGGCGCCCGTGATTTGGCAGGAGGTGCGCGCCTACTCGCCGACTCCCCTGGGACTATCTAGTGCACCCGCGAATCCGTTTTGGCCGCGTGGTCATGTGATAGGTGGAAGTAGCAGGCGTGACTACAAGGCTCACCCCTTCCTTTTGCACAGCCTCTCACTCTCACGCATGCCACTCCGTCGCCCGTGATTTCTCGGAGTTGCGGCTCTATTTCCGAGGCTCCCCTGTGTCTAGTGCACCTGGCATTTCATTTTGGTGGCGTTTTCATGCGTTTTGTGGAAGTGGCAGGCGCGAGTACAAGGCTCACCGCCTTTTTTAGCACATGTGCCTCATAGTGCACAGCCTCTCACTCGCAGGCGTGCCACACCGGCGCCCGTGATTTGGCAGGAGGTGCGCGCCTACTCGCCGACTCCCCTGGGACTATCTAGTGCACCCGCGAATCCGTTTTGACCGCGTGGTGATGTGTCTCTTGGAAGTAGCAGGCGTCAGTACAAGACTCACCCCTTCCTCTCGCACAGCCTCTCACTCTCACGCATGCCACTCCGTCGCCCGTGAGTTCCCAGAGTTGCGCGTCTATTGCCGAGGATCCGCTGGCTCTAGTGCACCTGGGATTTGATTCTGGTGGCGTTGTCATGCGTTTCGTGGAAGTGGCAGGCGTGAGTACAAGGCTCACCGCCTTCTTTAGCACATGTGCCTCACAGTGCACAGCCTCTCACTCGCAGGCGTGCCACTACGGCTGCCGTGATTTGGCAGGAGGTGCCCGACTACTCTCCAACTCCCCTGGGACTATCTACTGCACCCGGGAATCCGTTTTGTCCGCGTTGTCATGCGTTTCGTGGAAGTGGCATGCGTTGTCATACAAGGCTCACCGCCTTCTTTAGCACACGTGCCTCTTAGTGCACAGTCTCTCACTCGCAGGCGTGTCACGCCGACGCCAGTGACTTGCAGGAGGAGCGCGCCTACTCCCCGATTCCCCTGAGACTATCTACTGCACCGGGGAATCCATTTTGGCCGCGTGGTCATTTGTTTCGTGCAAGTAGCGGGCGTGAGTACAAGACTCACCGCCTTTTTTAGCACATGTGCCTCATAGTGCACAGCCTCTCCCTCGCAGGCGTGCCACACCGGCGCCCGTGATTTGGCAGGAGGTGCACGCCTACTCCCCGACTCCCCTGGGACTATCTAGTGCACCCGCGAATCCATTTTGGCCGCGTGGTCATGTGATAGGTGGAAGTAGCAGGCGTGACTACAAGGCTCACCCCTTCCTTTTGCACAGCCTCTCACTCTCACGCATGCCACTCCGTCGCCCGTGATTTCTCGGAGTTGCGGCTCTATTTCCGAGGCTCCCCTGTGTCTAGTGCATCTGGGATTTCATTTTGGTGGCGTTTTCATGCGTTTTGTGGAAGTGGCAGGCGTGAGTACAAGGCTCACCGCCTTTTTTAGCACATGTGCCTCATAGTGCACAGCCTCTCACTCGCAGGCGTGCCACACCGGCGCCCGTGATTTGGCAGGAGGTGCGCGCCTACTCCCCGACTCCCCTGGGACTATCTAGTGCACCCGCGAATCCGTTTTGGCCGCGTGGTCATGTGATAGGTGGAAGTAGCAGGCGTGACTACAAGGCTCACCCCTTCCTTTTGCACAGCCTCTCACTCTCACGCATGCCACTCCGTCGCCCGTGATTTCTCGGAGTTGCGGCTCTATTTCCGAGGCTCCCCTGTGTCTAGTGCACCTGGCATTTCATTTTGGTGGCGTTTTCATGCGTTTTGTGGAAGTGGCAGGCGTGAGTACAAGGCTCACCGCCTTTTTTAGCACATGTGCCTCATAGTGCACAGTCTCTCACTCGCAGGCGTGTTACGCCGACGCCAGTGACTTGCAGGAGGAGCGCGCCTACTCCCCGATTCCCCTGAGACTATCTACTGCACCCGGGAATCCATTTTGGCCGCGTGGTCATTTGTTTCGTGCAAGTAGCGGGCGTGAGTACAAGACTCACCGCCTTTTTTAGCACATGTGCCTCATAGTGCACAGCCTCTCACTCGCAGGCGTGCCACACCGGCGCCCGTGATTTGGCAGGAGGTGCGCGCCTACTCGCCGACTCCCCTGGGACTATCTAGTGCACCCGCGAATCCGTTTTGGCCGCGTGGTCATGTGATAGGTGGAAGTAGCAGGCGTGACTACAAGGCTCACCCCTTCCTTTTGCACAGCCTCTCACTCTCACGCATGCCACTCCGTCGCCCGTGATTTCTCGGAGTTGCGGCTCTATTTCCGAGGCTCCCCTGTGTCTAGTGCACCTGGCATTTCATTTTGGTGGCGTTTTCATGCGTTTTGTGGAAGTGGCAGGCGTGAGTACAAGGCTCACCGCCTTTTTTAGCACATGTGCCTCATAGTGCACAGCCTCTCACTCGCAGGCGTGCCACACCGGCGCCCGTGATTTGGCAGGAGGTGCGCGCCTACTCGCCGACTCCCCTGGGACTATCTAGTGCACCCGCGAATCCGTTTTGACCGCGTGGTGATGTGTCTCTTGGAAGTAGCAGGCGTCAGTACAAGGCTCACCCCTTCCTCTCGCACAGCCTCTCACTCTCACGCATGCCACTCCGTCGCCCGTGAGTTCCCAGAGTTGCGCGTCTATTGCCGAGGATCCGCTGGCTCTAGTGCACCTGGGATTTGATTCTGGTGGCGTTGTCATGCGTTTCGTGGAAGTGGCAGGCGTGAGTACAAGCCTCACCGCCTTCTTTAGCACATGTGCCTCACAGTGCACAGCCTCTCACTCGCAGGCGTGCCACTACGGCTGCCGTGATTTGGCAGGAGGTGCCCGACTACTCTCCAACTCCCCTGGGACTATCTACTGCACCCGGGAATCCGTTTTGTCCGCGTTGTCATGCGTTTCGTGGAAGTGGCATGCGTTGTCATACAAGGCTCACCGCCTTCTTTAGCACACGTGCCTCTTAGTGCACAGTCTCTCACTCGCAGGCGTGTCACGCCGACGCCAGTGACTTGCAGGAGGAGCGCGCCTACTCCCCGATTCCCCTGAGACTATCTACTGCACCGGGGAATCCATTTTGGCCGCGTGGTCATTTGTTTCGTGCAAGTAGCGGGCGTGAGTACAAGACTCACCGCCTTTTTTAGCACATGTGCCTCATAGTGCACAGCCTCTCCCTCGCAGGCGTGCCACACCGGCGCCCGTGATTTGGCAGGAGGTGCACGCCTACTCCCCGACTCCCCTGGGACTATCTAGTGCACCCGCGAATCCATTTTGGCCGCGTGGTCATGTGATAGGTGGAAGTAGCAGGCGTGACTACAAGGCTCACCCCTTCCTTTTGCACAGCCTCTCACTCTCACGCATGCCACTCCGTCGCCCGTGATTTCTCGGAGTTGCGGCTCTATTTCCGAGGCTCCCCTGTGTCTAGTGCATCTGGGATTTCATTTTGGTGGCGTTTTCATGCGTTTTGTGGAAGTGGCAGGCGTGAGTACAAGGCTCACCGCCTTTTTTAGCACATGTGCCTCATAGTGCACAGCCTCTCACTCGCAGGCGTGCCACACCGGCGCCCGTGATTTGGCAGGAGGTGCGCGCCTACTCCCCGACTCCCCTGGGACTATCTAGTGCACCCGCGAATCCGTTTTGGCCGCGTGGTCATGTGATAGGTGGAAGTAGCAGGCGTGACTACAAGGCTCACCCCTTCCTTTTGCACAGCCTCTCACTCTCACGCATGCCACTCCGTCGCCCGTGATTTCTCGGAGTTGCGGCTCTATTTCCGAGGCTCCCCTGTGTCTAGTGCACCTGGCATTTCATTTTGGTGGCGTTTTCATGCGTTTTGTGGAAGTGGCAGGCGTGAGTACAAGGCTCACCGCCTTTTTTAGCACATGTGCCTCATAGTGCACAGTCTCTCACTCGCAGGCGTGTTACGCCGACGCCAGTGACTTGCAGGAGGAGCGCGCCTACTCCCCGATTCCCCTGAGACTATCTACTGCACCCGGGAATCCATTTTGGCCGCGTGGTCATTTGTTTCGTGCAAGTAGCGGGCGTGAGTACAAGACTCACCGCCTTTTTTAGCACATGTGCCTCATAGTGCACAGCCTCTCACTCGCAGGCGTGCCACACCGGCGCCCGTGATTTGGCAGGAGGTGCGCGCCTACTCGCCGACTCCCCTGGGACTATCTAGTGCACCCGCGAATCCGTTTTGACCGCGTGGTGATGTGTTTCTTGGAAGTAGCAGGCGTGAGTACAAGGCTCACCCCTTCCTCTTGCACACCGTCTCACTCTCACGCATGCCACTCCGTCGCCCGTGAGTTCCCGGAGTTGCGCGTCTATTGCCGAGGATCCGCTGGGTCTAGTGCACCTGGGATTTGATTCTGGTGGCGTTGTCATGCGTTTTGTGGAAGTGGCAGGCGTGAGTACAAGGCTCACCGCCTTTTTTAGCACATGTGCCTCATAGTGCACAGCCTCTCCCTCGCAGGCGTGCCACACCGGCGCCCGTGATTTGGCAGGAGGTGCGCGCCTACTCCCCGACTCCCCTGGGACTATCTAGTGCACCCGCGAATCCGTTTTGGCCGCGTGGTCATGTGATAGGTGGAAGTAGCAGGCGTGACTACAAGGCTCACCCCTTCCTTTTGCACAGCCTCTCACTCTCACGCATGCCACTCCGTCGCCCGTGATTTCTCGGAGTTGCGGCTCTATTTCCGAGGCTCCCCTGTGTCTAGTGCACCTGGCATTTCATTTTGGTGGCGTTTTCATGCGTTTTGTGGAAGTGGCAGGCGTGAGTACAAGGCTCACCGCCTTTTTTAGCACATGTGCCTCATAGTGCACAGCCTCTCACTCGCAGGCGTGCCACACCGGCGCCCGTGATTTGGCAGGAGGTGCGCGCCTACTCGCCGACTCCCCTGGGACTATCTAGTGCACCCGCGAATCCGTTTTGACCGCGTGGTGATGTGTCTCTTGGAAGTAGCAGGCGTCAGTACAAGGCTCACCCCTTCCTCTCGCACAGCCTCTCACTCTCACGCATGCCACTCCGTCGCCCGTGAGTTCCCAGAGTTGCGCGTCTATTGCCGAGGATCCGCTGGCTCTAGTGCACCTGGGATTTGATTCTGGTGGCGTTGTCATGCGTTTCGTGGAAGTGGCAGGCGTGAGTACAAGGCTCACCGCCTTCTTTAGCACATGTGCCTCACAGTGCACAGCCTCTCACTCGCAGGCGTGCCACTACGGCTGCCGTGATTTGGCAGGAGGTGCCCGACTACTCTCCAACTCCCCTGGGACTATCTACTGCACCCGGGAATCCGTTTTGTCCGCGTTGTCATGCGTTTCGTGGAAGTGGCATGCGTTGTCATACAAGGCTCACCGCCTTCTTTAGCACACGTGCCTCTTAGTGCACAGTCTCTCACTCGCAGGCGTGTCACGCCGACGCCAGTGACTTGCAGGAGGAGCGCGCCTACTCCCCGATTCCCCTGAGACTATCTACTGCACCGGGGAATCCATTTTGGCCGCGTGGTCATTTGTTTCGTGCAAGTAGCGGGCGTGAGTACAAGACTCACCGCCTTTTTTAGCACATGTGCCTCATAGTGCACAGCCTCTCCCTCGCAGGCGTGCCACACCGGCGCCCGTGATTTGGCAGGAGGTGCACGCCTACTCCCCGACTCCCCTGGGACTATCTAGTGCACCCGCGAATCCATTTTGGCCGCGTGGTCATGTGATAGGTGGAAGTAGCAGGCGTGACTACAAGGCTCACCCCTTCCTTTTGCACAGCCTCTCACTCTCACGCATGCCACTCCGTCGCCCGTGATTTCTCGGAGTTGCGGCTCTATTTCCGAGGCTCCCCTGTGTCTAGTGCATCTGGGATTTCATTTTGGTGGCGTTTTCATGCGTTTTGTGGAAGTGGCAGGCGTGAGTACAAGGCTCACCGCCTTTTTTAGCACATGTGCCTCATAGTGCACAGCCTCTCACTCGCAGGCGTGCCACACCGGCGCCCGTGATTTGGCAGGAGGTGCGCGCCTACTCCCCGACTCCCCTGGGACTATCTAGTGCACCCGCGAATCCGTTTTGGCCGCGTGGTCATGTGATAAGTGGAAGTAGCAGGCGTGACTACAAGGCTCACCCCTTCCTTTTGCACAGCCTCTCACTCTCACGCATGCCACTCCGTCGCCCGTGATTTCTCGGAGTTGCGGCTCTATTTCCGAGGCTCCCCTGTGTCTAGTGCACCTGGCATTTCATTTTGGTGGCGTTTTCATGCGTTTTGTGGAAGTGGCAGGCGTGAGTACAAGGCTCACCGCCTTTTTTAGCACATGTGCCTCATAGTGCACAGTCTCTCACTCGCAGGCGTGTTACGCCGACGCCAGTGACTTGCAGGAGGAGCGCGCCTACTCCCCGATTCCCCTGAGACTATCTACTGCACCCGGGAATCCATTTTGGCCGCGTGGTCATTTGTTTCGTGCAAGTAGCGGGCGTGAGTACAAGACTCACCGCCTTTTTTAGCACATGTGCCTCATACTGCACAGCCTCTCACTCGCAGGCGTGCCACACCGGCGCCCGTGATTTGGCAGGAGGTGCGCGCCTACTCGCCGACTCCCCTGGGACTATCTAGTGCACCCGCGAATCCGTTTTGGCCGCGTGGTCATGTGATAGGTGGAAGTAGCAGGCGTGACTACAAGGCTCACCCCTTCCTTTTGCACAGCCTCTCACTCTCACGCATGCCACTCCGTCGCCCGTGATTTCTCGGAGTTGCGGCTCTATTTCCGAGGCTCCCCTGTGTCTAGTGCACCTGGCATTTCATTTTGGTGGCGTTTTCATGCGTTTTGTGGAAGTGGCAGGCGTGAGTACAAGGCTCACCGCCTTTTTTAGCACATGTGCCTCATAGTGCACAGCCTCTCACTCGCAGGCGTGCCACACCGGCGCCCGTGATTTGGCAGGAGGTGCGCGCCTACTCGCCGACTCCCCTGGGACTATCTAGTGCACCCGCGAATCCGTTTTGACCGCGTGGTGATGTGTCTCTTGGAAGTAGCAGGCGTCAGTACAAGGCTCACCCCTTCCTCTCGCACAGCCTCTCACTCTCACGCATGCCACTCCGTCGCCCGTGAGTTCCCAGAGTTGCGCGTCTATTGCCGAGGATCCGCTGGCTCTAGTGCACCTGGGATTTGATTCTGGTGGCGTTGTCATGCGTTTCGTGGAAGTGGCAGGCGTGAGTACAAGGCTCACCGCCTTCTTTAGCACATGTGCCTCACAGTGCACAGCCTCTCACTCGCAGGCGTGCCACTACGGCTGCCGTGATTTGGCAGGAGGTGCCCGACTACTCTCCAACTCCCCTGGGACTATCTACTGCACCCGGGAATCCGTTTTGTCCGCGTTGTCATGCGTTTCGTGGAAGTGGCATGCGTTGTCATACAAGGCTCACCGCCTTCTTTAGCACACGTGCCTCTTAGTGCACAGTCTCTCACTCGCAGGCGTGTCACGCCGACGCCAGTGACTTGCAGGAGGAGCGCGCCTACTCCCCGATTCCCCTGAGACTATCTACTGCACCGGGGAATCCATTTTGGCCGCGTGGTCATTTGTTTCGTGCAAGTAGCGGGCGTGAGTACAAGACTCACCGCCTTTTTTAGCACATGTGCCTCATAGTGCACAGCCTCTCCCTCGCAGGCGTGCCACACCGGCGCCCGTGATTTGGCAGGAGGTGCACGCCTACTCCCCGACTCCCCTGGGACTATCTAGTGCACCCGCGAATCCATTTTGGCCGCGTGGTCATGTGATAGGTGGAAGTAGCAGGCGTGACTACAAGGCTCACCCCTTCCTTTTGCACAGCCTCTCACTCTCACGCATGCCACTCCGTCGCCCGTGATTTCTCGGAGTTGCGGCTCTATTTCCGAGGCTCCCCTGTGTCTAGTGCATCTGGGATTTCATTTTGGTGGCGTTTTCATGCGTTTTGTGGAAGTGGCAGGCGTGAGTACAAGGCTCACCGCCTTTTTTAGCACATGTGCCTCATAGTGCACAGCCTCTCACTCGCAGGCGTGCCACACCGGCGCCCGTGATTTGGCAGGAGGTGCGCGCCTACTCCCCGACTCCCCTGGGACTATCTAGTGCACCCGCGAATCCGTTTTGGCCGCGTGGTCATGTGATAGGTGGAAGTAGCAGGCGTGACTACAAGGCTCACCCCTTCCTTTTGCACAGCCTCTCACTCTCACGCATGCCACTCCGTCGCCCGTGATTTCTCGGAGTTGCGGCTCTATTTCCGAGGCTCCCCTGTGTCTAGTGCACCTGGCATTTCATTTTGGTGGCGTTTTCATGCGTTTTGTGGAAGTGGCAGGCGTGAGTACAAGGCTCACCGCCTTTTTTAGCACATGTGCCTCATAGTGCACAGTCTCTCACTCGCAGGCGTGTTACGCCGACGCCAGTGACTTGCAGGAGGAGCGCGCCTACTCCCCGATTCCCCTGAGACTATCTACTGCACCCGGGAATCCATTTTGGCCGCGTGGTCATTTGTTTCGTGCAAGTAGCGGGCGTGAGTACAAGACTCACCGCCTTTTTTAGCACATGTGCCTCATAGTGCACAGCCTCTCACTCGCAGGCGTGCCACACCGGCGCCCGTGATTTGGCAGGAGGTGCGCGCCTACTCGCCGACTCCCCTGGGACTATCTAGTGCACCCGCGAATCCGTTTTGACCGCGTGGTGATGTGTTTCTTGGAAGTAGCAGGCGTGAGTACAAGGCTCACCCCTTCCTCTTGCACACCGTCTCACTCTCACGCATGCCACTCCGTCGCCCGTGAGTTCCCGGAGTTGCGCGTCTATTGCCGAGGATCCGCTGGGTCTAGTGCACCTGGGATTTGATTCTGGTGGCGTTGTCATGCGTTTTGTGGAAGTGGCAGGCGTGAGTACAAGGCTCACCGCCTTTTTTAGCACATGTGCCTCATAGTGCACAGCCTCTCCCTCGCAGGCGTGCCACACCGGCGCCCGTGATTTGGCAGGAGGTGCGCGCCTACTCCCCGACTCCCCTGGGACTATCTAGTGCACCCGCGAATCCGTTTTGGCCGCGTGGTCATGTGATAGGTGGAAGTAGCAGGCGTGACTACAAGGCTCACCCCTTCCTTTTGCACAGCCTCTCACTCTCACGCATGCCACTCCGTCGCCCGTGATTTCTCGGAGTTGCGGCTCTATTTCCGAGGCTCCCCTGTGTCTAGTGCACCTGGCATTTCATTTTGGTGGCGTTTTCATGCGTTTTGTGGAAGTGGCAGGCGTGAGTACAAGGCTCACCGCCTTTTTTAGCACATGTGCCTCATAGTGCACAGCCTCTCACTCGCAGGCGTGCCACACCGGCGCCCGTGATTTGGCAGGAGGTGCGCGCCTACTCGCCGACTCCCCTGGGACTATCTAGTGCACCCGCGAATCCGTTTTGACCGCGTGGTGATGTGTCTCTTGGAAGTAGCAGGCGTCAGTACAAGGCTCACCCCTTCCTCTCGCACAGCCTCTCACTCTCACGCATGCCACTCCGTCGCCCGTGAGTTCCCAGAGTTGCGCGTCTATTGCCGAGGATCCGCTGGCTCTAGTGCACCTGGGATTTGATTCTGGTGGCGTTGTCATGCGTTTCGTGGAAGTGGCAGGCGTGAGTACAAGGCTCACCGCCTTCTTTAGCACATGTGCCTCACAGTGCACAGCCTCTCACTCGCAGGCGTGCCACTACGGCTGCCGTGATTTGGCAGGAGGTGCCCGACTACTCTCCAACTCCCCTGGGACTATCTACTGCACCCGGGAATCCGTTTTGTCCGCGTTGTCATGCGTTTCGTGGAAGTGGCATGCGTTGTCATACAAGGCTCACCGCCTTCTTTAGCACACGTGCCTCTTAGTGCACAGTCTCTCACTCGCAGGCGTGTCACGCCGACGCCAGTGACTTGCAGGAGGAGCGCGCCTACTCCCCGATTCCCCTGAGACTATCTACTGCACCGGGGAATCCATTTTGGCCGCGTGGTCATTTGTTTCGTGCAAGTAGCGGGCGTGAGTACAAGACTCACCGCCTTTTTTAGCACATGTGCCTCATAGTGCACAGCCTCTCCCTCGCAGGCGTGCCACACCGGCGCCCGTGATTTGGCAGGAGGTGCACGCCTACTCCCCGACTCCCCTGGGACTATCTAGTGCACCCGCGAATCCATTTTGGCCGCGTGGTCATGTGATAGGTGGAAGTAGCAGGCGTGACTACAAGGCTCACCCCTTCCTTTTGCACAGCCTCTCACTCTCACGCATGCCACTCCGTCGCCCGTGATTTCTCGGAGTTGCGGCTCTATTTCCGAGGCTCCCCTGTGTCTAGTGCATCTGGGATTTCATTTTGGTGGCGTTTTCATGCGTTTTGTGGAAGTGGCAGGCGTGAGTACAAGGCTCACCGCCTTTTTTAGCACATGTGCCTCATAGTGCACAGCCTCTCACTCGCAGGCGTGCCACACCGGCGCCCGTGATTTGGCAGGAGGTGCGCGCCTACTCCCCGACTCCCCTGGGACTATCTAGTGCACCCGCGAATCCGTTTTGGCCGCGTGGTCATGTGATAAGTGGAAGTAGCAGGCGTGACTACAAGGCTCACCCCTTCCTTTTGCACAGCCTCTCACTCTCACGCATGCCACTCCGTCGCCCGTGATTTCTCGGAGTTGCGGCTCTATTTCCGAGGCTCCCCTGTGTCTAGTGCACCTGGGATTTCATTTTGGTGGCGTTTTCATGCGTTTTGTGGAAGTGGCAGGCGTGAGTACAAGGCTCACCGCCTTTTTTAGCACATGTGCCTCATAGTGCACAGTCTCTCACTCGCAGGCGTGTTACGCCGACGCCAGTGACTTGCAGGAGGAGCGCGCCTACTCCCCGATTCCCCTGAGACTATCTACTGCACCCGGGAATCCATTTTGGCCGCGTGGTCATTTGTTTCGTGCAAGTAGCGGGCGTGAGTACAAGACTCACCGCCTTTTTTAGCACATGTGCCTCATACTGCACAGCCTCTCACTCGCAGGCGTGCCACACCGGCGCCCGTGATTTGGCAGGAGGTGCGCGCCTACTCGCCGACTCCCCTGGGACTATCTAGTGCACCCGCGAATCCGTTTTGGCCGCGTGGTCATGTGATAGGTGGAAGTAGCAGGCGTGACTACAAGGCTCACCCCTTCCTTTTGCACAGCCTCTCACTCTCACGCATGCCACTCCGTCGCCCGTGATTTCTCGGAGTTGCGGCTCTATTTCCGAGGCTCCCCTGTGTCTAGTGCACCTGGCATTTCATTTTGGTGGCGTTTTCATGCGTTTTGTGGAAGTGGCAGGCGTGAGTACAAGGCTCACCGCCTTTTTTAGCACATGTGCCTCATAGTGCACAGCCTCTCACTCGCAGGCGTGCCACACCGGCGCCCGTGATTTGGCAGGAGGTGCGCGCCTACTCGCCGACTCCCCTGGGACTATCTAGTGCACCCGCGAATCCGTTTTGACCGCGTGGTGATGTGTCTCTTGGAAGTAGCAGGCGTCAGTACAAGGCTCACCCCTTCCTCTCGCACAGCCTCTCACTCTCACGCATGCCACTCCGTCGCCCGTGAGTTCCCAGAGTTGCGCGTCTATTGCCGAGGATCCGCTGGCTCTAGTGCACCTGGGATTTGATTCTGGTGGCGTTGTCATGCGTTTCGTGGAAGTGGCAGGCGTGAGTACAAGGCTCACCGCCTTCTTTAGCACATGTGCCTCACAGTGCACAGCCTCTCACTCGCAGGCGTGCCACTACGGCTGCCGTGATTTGGCAGGAGGTGCCCGACTACTCTCCAACTCCCCTGGGACTATCTACTGCACCCGGGAATCCGTTTTGTCCGCGTTGTCATGCGTTTCGTGGAAGTGGCATGCGTTGTCATACAAGGCTCACCGCCTTCTTTAGCACACGTGCCTCTTAGTGCACAGTCTCTCACTCGCAGGCGTGTCACGCCGACGCCAGTGACTTGCAGGAGGAGCGCGCCTACTCCCCGATTCCCCTGAGACTATCTACTGCACCGGGGAATCCATTTTGGCCGCGTGGTCATTTGTTTCGTGCAAGTAGCGGGCGTGAGTACAAGACTCACCGCCTTTTTTAGCACATGTGCCTCATAGTGCACAGCCTCTCCCTCGCAGGCGTGCCACACCGGCGCCCGTGATTTGGCAGGAGGTGCACGCCTACTCCCCGACTCCCCTGGGACTATCTAGTGCACCCGCGAATCCATTTTGGCCGCGTGGTCATGTGATAGGTGGAAGTAGCAGGCGTGACTACAAGGCTCACCCCTTCCTTTTGCACAGCCTCTCACTCTCACGCATGCCACTCCGTCGCCCGTGATTTCTCGGAGTTGCGGCTCTATTTCCGAGGCTCCCCTGTGTCTAGTGCATCTGGGATTTCATTTTGGTGGCGTTTTCATGCGTTTTGTGGAAGTGGCAGGCGTGAGTACAAGGCTCACCGCCTTTTTTAGCACATGTGCCTCATAGTGCACAGCCTCTCACTCGCAGGCGTGCCACACCGGCGCCCGTGATTTGGCAGGAGGTGCGCGCCTACTCCCCGACTCCCCTGGGACTATCTAGTGCACCCGCGAATCCGTTTTGGCCGCGTGGTCATGTGATAGGTGGAAGTAGCAGGCGTGACTACAAGGCTCACCCCTTCCTTTTGCACAGCCTCTCACTCTCACGCATGCCACTCCGTCGCCCGTGATTTCTCGGAGTTGCGGCTCTATTTCCGAGGCTCCCCTGTGTCTAGTGCACCTGGCATTTCATTTTGGTGGCGTTTTCATGCGTTTTGTGGAAGTGGCAGGCGTGAGTACAAGGCTCACCGCCTTTTTTAGCACATGTGCCTCATAGTGCACAGTCTCTCACTCGCAGGCGTGTTACGCCGACGCCAGTGACTTGCAGGAGGAGCGCGCCTACTCCCCGATTCCCCTGAGACTATCTACTGCACCCGGGAATCCATTTTGGCCGCGTGGTCATTTGTTTCGTGCAAGTAGCGGGCGTGAGTACAAGACTCACCGCCTTTTTTAGCACATGTGCCTCATAGTGCACAGCCTCTCACTCGCAGGCGTGCCACACCGGCGCCCGTGATTTGGCAGGAGGTGCGCGCCTACTCGCCGACTCCCCTGGGACTATCTAGTGCACCCGCGAATCCGTTTTGGCCGCGTGGTCATGTGATAGGTGGAAGTAGCAGGCGTGACTACAAGGCTCACCCCTTCCTTTTGCACAGCCTCTCACTCTCACGCATGCCACTCCGTCGCCCGTGATTTCTCGGAGTTGCGGCTCTATTTTCGAGGCTCCCCTGTGTCTAGTGCACCTGGCATTTCATTTTGGTGGCGTTTTCATGCGTTTTGTGGAAGTGGCAGGCGTGAGTACAAGGCTCACCGCCTTTTTTAGCACATGTGCCTCATAGTGCACAGCCTCTCACTCGCAGGCGTGCCACACCGGCGCCCGTGATTTGGCAGGAGGTGCGCGCCTACTCGCCGACTCCCCTGGGACTATCTAGTGCACCCGCGAATCCGTTTTGACCGCGTGGTGATGTGTCTCTTGGAAGTAGCAGGCGTCAGTACAAGGCTCACCCCTTCCTCTCGCACAGCCTCTCACTCTCACGCATGCCACTCCGTCGCCCGTGAGTTCCCAGAGTTGCGCGTCTATTGCCGAGGATCCGCTGGCTCTAGTGCACCTGGGATTTGATTCTGGTGGCGTTGTCATGCGTTTCGTGGAAGTGGCAGGCGTGAGTACAAGGCTCACCGCCTTCTTTAGCACATGTGCCTCACAGTGCACAGCCTCTCACTCGCAGGCGTGCCACTACGGCTGCCGTGATTTGGCAGGAGGTGCCCGACTACTCTCCAACTCCCCTGGGACTATCTACTGCACCCGGGAATCCGTTTTGTCCGCGTTGTCATGCGTTTCGTGGAAGTGGCATGCGTTGTCATACAAGGCTCACCGCCTTCTTTAGCACACGTGCCTCTTAGTGCACAGTCTCTCACTCGCAGGCGTGTCACGCCGACGCCAGTGACTTGCAGGAGGAGCGCGCCTACTCCCCGATTCCCCTGAGACTATCTACTGCACCGGGGAATCCATTTTGGCCGCGTGGTCATTTGTTTCGTGCAAGTAGCGGGCGTGAGTACAAGACTCACCGCCTTTTTTAGCACATGTGCCTCATAGTGCACAGCCTCTCCCTCGCAGGCGTGCCACACCGGCGCCCGTGATTTGGCAGGAGGTGCACGCCTACTCCCCGACTCCCCTGGGACTATCTAGTGCACCCGCGAATCCATTTTGGCCGCGTGGTCATGTGATAGGTGGAAGTAGCAGGCGTGACTACAAGGCTCACCCCTTCCTTTTGCACAGCCTCTCACTCTCACGCATGCCACTCCGTCGCCCGTGATTTCTCGGAGTTGCGGCTCTATTTCCGAGGCTCCCCTGTGTCTAGTGCATCTGGGATTTCATTTTGGTGGCGTTTTCATGCGTTTTGTGGAAGTGGCAGGCGTGAGTACAAGGCTCACCGCCTTTTTTAGCACATGTGCCTCATAGTGCACAGCCTCTCACTCGCAGGCGTGCCACACCGGCGCCCGTGATTTGGCAGGAGGTGCGCGCCTACTCCCCGACTCCCCTGGGACTATCTAGTGCACCCGCGAATCCGTTTTGGCCGCGTGGTCATGTGATAGGTGGAAGTAGCAGGCGTGACTACAAGGCTCACCCCTTCCTTTTGCACAGCCTCTCACTCTCACGCATGCCACTCCGTCGCCCGTGATTTCTCGGAGTTGCGGCTCTATTTCCGAGGCTCCCCTGTGTCTAGTGCACCTGGCATTTCATTTTGGTGGCGTTTTCATGCGTTTTGTGGAAGTGGCAGGCGTGAGTACAAGGCTCACCGCCTTTTTTAGCACATGTGCCTCATAGTGCACAGTCTCTCACTCGCAGGCGTGTTACGCCGACGCCAGTGACTTGCAGGAGGAGCGCGCCTACTCCCCGATTCCCCTGAGACTATCTACTGCACCCGGGAATCCATTTTGGCCGCGTGGTCATTTGTTTCGTGCAAGTAGCGGGCGTGAGTACAAGACTCACCGCCTTTTTTAGCACATGTGCCTCATAGTGCACAGCCTCTCACTCGCAGGCGTGCCACACCGGCGCCCGTGATTTGGCAGGAGGTGCGCGCCTACTCGCCGACTCCCCTGGGACTATCTAGTGCACCCGCGAATCCGTTTTGGCCGCGTGGTCATGTGATAGGTGGAAGTAGCAGGCGTGACTACAAGGCTCACCCCTTCCTTTTGCACAGCCTCTCACTCTCACGCATGCCACTCCGTCGCCCGTGATTTCTCGGAGTTGCGGCTCTATTTCCGAGGCTCCCCTGTGTCTAGTGCACCTGGCATTTCATTTTGGTGGCGTTTTCATGCGTTTTGTGGAAGTGGCAGGCGTGAGTACAAGGCTCACCGCCTTTTTTAGCACATGTGCCTCATAGTGCACAGCCTCTCACTCGCAGGCGTGCCACACCGGCGCCCGTGATTTGGCAGGAGGTGCGCGCCTACTCGCCGACTCCCCTGGGACTATCTAGTGCACCCGCGAATCCGTTTTGACCGCGTGGTGATGTGTCTCTTGGAAGTAGCAGGCGTCAGTACAAGGCTCACCCCTTCCTCTCGCACAGCCTCTCACTCTCACGCATGCCACTCCGTCGCCCGTGAGTTCCCAGAGTTGCGCGTCTATTGCCGAGGATCCGCTGGCTCTAGTGCACCTGGGATTTGATTCTGGTGGCGTTGTCATGCGTTTCGTGGAAGTGGCAGGCGTGAGTACAAGGCTCACCGCCTTCTTTAGCACATGTGCCTCACAGTGCACAGCCTCTCACTCGCAGGCGTGCCACTACGGCTGCCGTGATTTGGCAGGAGGTGCCCGACTACTCTCCAACTCCCCTGGGACTATCTACTGCACCCGGGAATCCGTTTTGTCCGCGTTGTCATGCGTTTCGTGGAAGTGGCATGCGTTGTCATACAAGGCTCACCGCCTTCTTTAGCACACGTGCCTCTTAGTGCACAGTCTCTCACTCGCAGGCGTGTCACGCCGACGCCAGTGACTTGCAGGAGGAGCGCGCCTACTCCCCGATTCCCCTGAGACTATCTACTGCACCGGGGAATCCATTTTGGCCGCGTGGTCATTTGTTTCGTGCAAGTAGCGGGCGTGAGTACAAGACTCACCGCCTTTTTTAGCACATGTGCCTCATAGTGCACAGCCTCTCCCTCGCAGGCGTGCCACACCGGCGCCCGTGATTTGGCAGGAGGTGCACGCCTACTCCCCGACTCCCCTGGGACTATCTAGTGCACCCGCGAATCCATTTTGGCCGCGTGGTCATGTGATAGGTGGAAGTAGCAGGCGTGACTACAAGGCTCACCCCTTCCTTTTGCACAGCCTCTCACTCTCACGCATGCCACTCCGTCGCCCGTGATTTCTCGGAGTTGCGGCTCTATTTCCGAGGCTCCCCTGTGTCTAGTGCATCTGGGATTTCATTTTGGTGGCGTTTTCATGCGTTTTGTGGAAGTGGCAGGCGTGAGTACAAGGCTCACCGCCTTTTTTAGCACATGTGCCTCATAGTGCACAGCCTCTCACTCGCAGGCGTGCCACACCGGCGCCCGTGATTTGGCAGGAGGTGCGCGCCTACTCCCCGACTCCCCTGGGACTATCTAGTGCACCCGCGAATCCGTTTTGGCCGCGTGGTCATGTGATAGGTGGAAGTAGCAGGCGTGACTACAAGGCTCACCCCTTCCTTTTGCACAGCCTCTCACTCTCACGCATGCCACTCCGTCGCCCGTGATTTCTCGGAGTTGCGGCTCTATTTCCGAGGCTCCCCTGTGTCTAGTGCACCTGGCATTTCATTTTGGTGGCGTTTTCATGCGTTTTGTGGAAGTGGCAGGCGTGAGTACAAGGCTCACCGCCTTTTTTAGCACATGTGCCTCATAGTGCACAGTCTCTCACTCGCAGGCGTGTTACGCCGACGCCAGTGACTTGCAGGAGGAGCGCGCCTACTCCCCGATTCCCCTGAGACTATCTACTGCACCCGGGAATCCATTTTGGCCGCGTGGTCATTTGTTTCGTGCAAGTAGCGGGCGTGAGTACAAGACTCACCGCCTTTTTTAGCACATGTGCCTCATAGTGCACAGCCTCTCACTCGCAGGCGTGCCACACCGGCGCCCGTGATTTGGCAGGAGGTGCGCGCCTACTCGCCGACTCCCCTGGGACTATCTAGTGCACCCGCGAATCCGTTTTGACCGCGTGGTGATGTGTTTCTTGGAAGTAGCAGGCGTGAGTACAAGGCTCACCCCTTCCTCTTGCACACCGTCTCACTCTCACGCATGCCACTCCGTCGCCCGTGAGTTCCCGGAGTTGCGCGTCTATTGCCGAGGATCCGCTGGGTCTAGTGCACCTGGGATTTGATTCTGGTGGCGTTGTCATGCGTTTTGTGGAAGTGGCAGGCGTGAGTACAAGGCTCACCGCCTTTTTTAGCACATGTGCCTCATAGTGCACAGCCTCTCCCTCGCAGGCGTGCCACACCGGCGCCCGTGATTTGGCAGGAGGTGCGCGCCTACTCCCCGACTCCCCTGGGACTATCTAGTGCACCCGCGAATCCGTTTTGGCCGCGTGGTCATGTGATAGGTGGAAGTAGCAGGCGTGACTACAAGGCTCACCCCTTCCTTTTGCACAGCCTCTCACTCTCACGCATGCCACTCCGTCGCCCGTGATTTCTCGGAGTTGCGGCTCTATTTCCGAGGCTCCCCTGTGTCTAGTGCACCTGGCATTTCATTTTGGTGGCGTTTTCATGCGTTTTGTGGAAGTGGCAGGCGTGAGTACAAGGCTCACCGCCTTTTTTAGCACATGTGCCTCATAGTGCACAGCCTCTCACTCGCAGGCGTGCCACACCGGCGCCCGTGATTTGGCAGGAGGTGCGCGCCTACTCGCCGACTCCCCTGGGACTATCTAGTGCACCCGCGAATCCGTTTTGACCGCGTGGTGATGTGTCTCTTGGAAGTAGCAGGCGTCAGTACAAGACTCACCCCTTCCTCTCGCACAGCCTCTCACTCTCACGCATGCCACTCCGTCGCCCGTGAGTTCCCAGAGTTGCGCGTCTATTGCCGAGGATCCGCTGGCTCTAGTGCACCTGGGATTTGATTCTGGTGGCGTTGTCATGCGTTTCGTGGAAGTGGCAGGCGTGAGTACAAGGCTCACCGCCTTCTTTAGCACATGTGCCTCACAGTGCACAGCCTCTCACTCGCAGGCGTGCCACTACGGCTGCCGTGATTTGGCAGGAGGTGCCCGACTACTCTCCAACTCCCCTGGGACTATCTACTGCACCCGGGAATCCGTTTTGTCCGCGTTGTCATGCGTTTCGTGGAAGTGGCATGCGTTGTCATACAAGGCTCACCGCCTTCTTTAGCACACGTGCCTCTTAGTGCACAGTCTCTCACTCGCAGGCGTGTCACGCCGACGCCAGTGACTTGCAGGAGGAGCGCGCCTACTCCCCGATTCCCCTGAGACTATCTACTGCACCGGGGAATCCATTTTGGCCGCGTGGTCATTTGTTTCGTGCAAGTAGCGGGCGTGAGTACAAGACTCACCGCCTTTTTTAGCACATGTGCCTCATAGTGCACAGCCTCTCCCTCGCAGGCGTGCCACACCGGCGCCCGTGATTTGGCAGGAGGTGCACGCCTACTCCCCGACTCCCCTGGGACTATCTAGTGCACCCGCGAATCCATTTTGGCCGCGTGGTCATGTGATAGGTGGAAGTAGCAGGCGTGACTACAAGGCTCACCCCTTCCTTTTGCACAGCCTCTCACTCTCACGCATGCCACTCCGTCGCCCGTGATTTCTCGGAGTTGCGGCTCTATTTCCGAGGCTCCCCTGTGTCTAGTGCATCTGGGATTTCATTTTGGTGGCGTTTTCATGCGTTTTGTGGAAGTGGCAGGCGTGAGTACAAGGCTCACCGCCTTTTTTAGCACATGTGCCTCATAGTGCACAGCCTCTCACTCGCAGGCGTGCCACACCGGCGCCCGTGATTTGGCAGGAGGTGCGCGCCTACTCCCCGACTCCCCTGGGACTATCTAGTGCACCCGCGAATCCGTTTTGGCCGCGTGGTCATGTGATAGGTGGAAGTAGCAGGCGTGACTACAAGGCTCACCCCTTCCTTTTGCACAGCCTCTCACTCTCACGCATGCCACTCCGTCGCCCGTGATTTCTCGGAGTTGCGGCTCTATTTCCGAGGCTCCCCTGTGTCTAGTGCACCTGGCATTTCATTTTGGTGGCGTTTTCATGCGTTTTGTGGAAGTGGCAGGCGTGAGTACAAGGCTCACCGCCTTTTTTAGCACATGTGCCTCATAGTGCACAGTCTCTCACTCGCAGGCGTGTTACGCCGACGCCAGTGACTTGCAGGAGGAGCGCGCCTACTCCCCGATTCCCCTGAGACTATCTACTGCACCCGGGAATCCATTTTGGCCGCGTGGTCATTTGTTTCGTGCAAGTAGCGGGCGTGAGTACAAGACTCACCGCCTTTTTTAGCACATGTGCCTCATAGTGCACAGCCTCTCACTCGCAGGCGTGCCACACCGGCGCCCGTGATTTGGCAGGAGGTGCGCGCCTACTCGCCGACTCCCCTGGGACTATCTAGTGCACCCGCGAATCCGTTTTGGCCGCGTGGTCATGTGATAGGTGGAAGTAGCAGGCGTGACTACAAGGCTCACCCCTTCCTTTTGCACAGCCTCTCACTCTCACGCATGCCACTCCGTCGCCCGTGATTTCTCGGAGTTGCGGCTCTATTTCCGAGGCTCCCCTGTGTCTAGTGCACCTGGCATTTCATTTTGGTGGCGTTTTCATGCGTTTTGTGGAAGTGGCAGGCGTGAGTACAAGGCTCACCGCCTTTTTTAGCACATGTGCCTCATAGTGCACAGCCTCTCACTCGCAGGCGTGCCACACCGGCGCCCGTGATTTGGCAGGAGGTGCGCGCCTACTCGCCGACTCCCCTGGGACTATCTAGTGCACCCGCGAATCCGTTTTGACCGCGTGGTGATGTGTCTCTTGGAAGTAGCAGGCGTCAGTACAAGGCTCACCCCTTCCTCTCGCACAGCCTCTCACTCTCACGCATGCCACTCCGTCGCCCGTGAGTTCCCAGAGTTGCGCGTCTATTGCCGAGGATCCGCTGGCTCTAGTGCACCTGGGATTTGATTCTGGTGGCGTTGTCATGCGTTTCGTGGAAGTGGCCGGCGTGAGTACAAGGCTCACCGCCTTCTTTAGCACATGTGCCTCACAGTGCACAGCCTCTCACTCGCAGGCGTGCCACTACGGCTGCCGTGATTTGGCAGGAGGTGCCCGACTACTCTCCAACTCCCCTGGGACTATCTACTGCACCCGGGAATCCGTTTTGTCCGCGTTGTCATGCGTTTCGTGGAAGTGGCATGCGTTGTCATACAAGGCTCACCGCCTTCTTTAGCACACGTGCCTCTTAGTGCACAGTCTCTCACTCGCAGGCGTGTCACGCCGACGCCAGTGACTTGCAGGAGGAGCGCGCCTACTCCCCGATTCCCCTGAGACTATCTACTGCACCGGGGAATCCATTTTGGCCGCGTGGTCATTTGTTTCGTGCAAGTAGCGGGCGTGAGTACAAGACTCACCGCCTTTTTTAGCACATGTGCCTCATAGTGCACAGCCTCTCCCTCGCAGGCGTGCCACACCGGCGCCCGTGATTTGGCAGGAGGTGCACGCCTACTCCCCGACTCCCCTGGGACTATCTAGTGCACCCGCGAATCCATTTTGGCCGCGTGGTCATGTGATAGGTGGAAGTAGCAGGCGTGACTACAAGGCTCACCCCTTCCTTTTGCACAGCCTCTCACTCTCACGCATGCCACTCCGTCGCCCGTGATTTCTCGGAGTTGCGGCTCTATTTCCGAGGCTCCCCTGTGTCTAGTGCATCTGGGATTTCATTTTGGTGGCGTTTTCATGCGTTTTGTGGAAGTGGCAGGCGTGAGTACAAGGCTCACCGCCTTTTTTAGCACATGTGCCTCATAGTGCACAGCCTCTCACTCGCAGGCGTGCCACACCGGCGCCCGTGATTTGGCAGGAGGTGCGCGCCTACTCCCCGACTCCCCTGGGACTATCTAGTGCACCCGCGAATCCGTTTTGGCCGCGTGGTCATGTGATAGGTGGAAGTAGCAGGCGTGACTACAAGGCTCACCCCTTCCTTTTGCACAGCCTCTCACTCTCACGCATGCCACTCCGTCGCCCGTGATTTCTCGGAGTTGCGGCTCTATTTCCGAGGCTCCCCTGTGTCTAGTGCACCTGGCATTTCATTTTGGTGGCGTTTTCATGCGTTTTGTGGAAGTGGCAGGCGTGAGTACAAGGCTCACCGCCTTTTTTAGCACATGTGCCTCATAGTGCACAGTCTCTCACTCGCAGGCGTGTTACGCCGACGCCAGTGACTTGCAGGAGGAGCGCGCCTACTCCCCGATTCCCCTGAGACTATCTACTGCACCCGGGAATCCATTTTGGCCGCGTGGTCATTTGTTTCGTGCAAGTAGCGGGCGTGAGTACAAGACTCACCGCCTTTTTTAGCACATGTGCCTCATAGTGCACAGCCTCTCACTCGCAGGCGTGCCACACCGGCGCCCGTGATTTGGCAGGAGGTGCGCGCCTACTCGCCGACTCCCCTGGGACTATCTAGTGCACCCGCGAATCCGTTTTGACCGCGTGGTGATGTGTTTCTTGGAAGTAGCAGGCGTGAGTACAAGGCTCACCCCTTCCTCTTGCACACCGTCTCACTCTCACGCATGCCACTCCGTCGCCCGTGAGTTCCCGGAGTTGCGCGTCTATTGCCGAGGATCCGCTGGGTCTAGTGCACCTGGGATTTGATTCTGGTGGCGTTGTCATGCGTTTTGTGGAAGTGGCAGGCGTGAGTACAAGGCTCACCGCCTTTTTTAGCACATGTGCCTCATAGTGCACAGCCTCTCCCTCGCAGGCGTGCCACACCGGCGCCCGTGATTTGGCAGGAGGTGCGCGCCTACTCCCCGACTCCCCTGGGACTATCTAGTGCACCCGCGAATCCGTTTTGGCCGCGTGGTCATGTGATAGGTGGAAGTAGCAGGCGTGACTACAAGGCTCACCCCTTCCTTTTGCACAGCCTCTCACTCTCACGCATGCCACTCCGTCGCCCGTGATTTCTCGGAGTTGCGGCTCTATTTCCGAGGCTCCCCTGTGTCTAGTGCACCTGGCATTTCATTTTGGTGGCGTTTTCATGCGTTTTGTGGAAGTGGCAGGCGTGAGTACAAGGCTCACCGCCTTTTTTAGCACATGTGCCTCATAGTGCACAGCCTCTCACTCGCAGGCGCGCCACACCGGCGCCCGTGATTTGGCAGGAGGTGCGCGCCTACTCGCCGACTCCCCTGGGACTATCTAGTGCACCCGCGAATCCGTTTTGACCGCGTGGTGATGTGTCTCTTGGAAGTAGCAGGCGTCAGTACAAGACTCACCCCTTCCTCTCGCACAGCCTCTCACTCTCACGCATGCCACTCCGTCGCCCGTGAGTTCCCAGAGTTGCGCGTCTATTGCCGAGGATCCGCTGGCTCTAGTGCACCTGGGATTTGATTCTGGTGGCGTTGTCATGCGTTTCGTGGAAGTGGCAGGCGTGAGTACAAGGCTCACCGCCTTCTTTAGCACATGTGCCTCACAGTGCACAGCCTCTCACTCGCAGGCGTGCCACTACGGCTGCCGTGATTTGGCAGGAGGTGCCCGACTACTCTCCAACTCCCCTGGGACTATCTACTGCACCCGGGAATCCGTTTTGTCCGCGTTGTCATGCGTTTCGTGGAAGTGGCATGCGTTGTCATACAAGGCTCACCGCCTTCTTTAGCACACGTGCCTCTTAGTGCACAGTCTCTCACTCGCAGGCGTGTCACGCCGACGCCAGTGACTTGCAGGAGGAGCGCGCCTACTCCCCGATTCCCCTGAGACTATCTACTGCACCGGGGAATCCATTTTGGCCGCGTGGTCATTTGTTTCGTGCAAGTAGCGGGCGTGAGTACAAGACTCACCGCCTTTTTTAGCACATGTGCCTCATAGTGCACAGCCTCTCCCTCGCAGGCGTGCCACACCGGCGCCCGTGATTTGGCAGGAGGTGCACGCCTACTCCCCGACTCCCCTGGGACTATCTAGTGCACCCGCGAATCCATTTTGGCCGCGTGGTCATGTGATAGGTGGAAGTAGCAGGCGTGACTACAAGGCTCACCCCTTCCTTTTGCACAGCCTCTCACTCTCACGCATGCCACTCCGTCGCCCGTGATTTCTCGGAGTTGCGGCTCTATTTCCGAGGCTCCCCTGTGTCTAGTGCATCTGGGATTTCATTTTGGTGGCGTTTTCATGCGTTTTGTGGAAGTGGCAGGCGTGAGTACAAGGCTCACCGCCTTTTTTAGCACATGTGCCTCATAGTGCACAGCCTCTCACTCGCAGGCGTGCCACACCGGCGCCCGTGATTTGGCAGGAGGTGCGCGCCTACTCCCCGACTCCCCTGGGACTATCTAGTGCACCCGCGAATCCGTTTTGGCCGCGTGGTCATGTGATAGGTGGAAGTAGCAGGCGTGACTACAAGGCTCACCCCTTCCTTTTGCACAGCCTCTCACTCTCACGCATGCCACTCCGTCGCCCGTGATTTCTCGGAGTTGCGGCTCTATTTCCGAGGCTCCCCTGTGTCTAGTGCACCTGGCATTTCATTTTGGTGGCGTTTTCATGCGTTTTGTGGAAGTGGCAGGCGTGAGTACAAGGCTCACCGCCTTTTTTAGCACATGTGCCTCATAGTGCACAGTCTCTCACTCGCAGGCGTGTTACGCCGACGCCAGTGACTTGCAGGAGGAGCGCGCCTACTCCCCGATTCCCCTGAGACTATCTACTGCACCCGGGAATCCATTTTGGCCGCGTGGTCATTTGTTTCGTGCAAGTAGCGGGCGTGAGTACAAGACTCACCGCCTTTTTTAGCACATGTGCCTCATAGTGCACAGCCTCTCACTCGCAGGCGTGCCACACCGGCGCCCGTGATTTGGCAGGAGGTGCGCGCCTACTCGCCGACTCCCCTGGGACTATCTAGTGCACCCGCGAATCCGTTTTGGCCGCGTGGTCATGTGATAGGTGGAAGTAGCAGGCGTGACTACAAGGCTCACCCCTTCCTTTTGCACAGCCTCTCACTCTCACGCATGCCACTCCGTCGCCCGTGATTTCTCGGAGTTGCGGCTCTATTTCCGAGGCTCCCCTGTGTCTAGTGCACCTGGCATTTCATTTTGGTGGCGTTTTCATGCGTTTTGTGGAAGTGGCAGGCGTGAGTACAAGGCTCACCGCCTTTTTTAGCACATGTGCCTCATAGTGCACAGCCTCTCACTCGCAGGCGTGCCACACCGGCGCCCGTGATTTGGCAGGAGGTGCGCGCCTACTCGCCGACTCCCCTGGGACTATCTAGTGCACCCGCGAATCCGTTTTGACCGCGTGGTGATGTGTCTCTTGGAAGTAGCAGGCGTCAGTACAAGGCTCACCCCTTCCTCTCGCACAGCCTCTCACTCTCACGCATGCCACTCCGTCGCCCGTGAGTTCCCAGAGTTGCGCGTCTATTGCCGAGGATCCGCTGGCTCTAGTGCACCTGGGATTTGATTCTGGTGGCGTTGTCATGCGTTTCGTGGAAGTGGCAGGCGTGAGTACAAGGCTCACCGCCTTCTTTAGCACATGTGCCTCACAGTGCACAGCCTCTCACTCGCAGGCGTGCCACTACGGCTGCCGTGATTTGGCAGGAGGTGCCCGACTACTCTCCAACTCCCCTGGGACTATCTACTGCACCCGGGAATCCGTTTTGTCCGCGTTGTCATGCGTTTCGTGGAAGTGGCATGCGTTGTCATACAAGGCTCACCGCCTTCTTTAGCACACGTGCCTCTTAGTGCACAGTCTCTCACTCGCAGGCGTGTCACGCCGACGCCAGTGACTTGCAGGAGGAGCGCGCCTACTCCCCGATTCCCCTGAGACTATCTACTGCACCGGGGAATCCATTTTGGCCGCGTGGTCATTTGTTTCGTGCAAGTAGCGGGCGTGAGTACAAGACTCACCGCCTTTTTTAGCACATGTGCCTCATAGTGCACAGCCTCTCCCTCGCAGGCGTGCCACACCGGCGCCCGTGATTTGGCAGGAGGTGCACGCCTACTCCCCGACTCCCCTGGGACTATCTAGTGCACCCGCGAATCCATTTTGGCCGCGTGGTCATGTGATAGGTGGAAGTAGCAGGCGTGACTACAAGGCTCACCCCTTCCTTTTGCACAGCCTCTCACTCTCACGCATGCCACTCCGTCGCCCGTGATTTCTCGGAGTTGCGGCTCTATTTCCGAGGCTCCCCTGTGTCTAGTGCATCTGGGATTTCATTTTGGTGGCGTTTTCATGCGTTTTGTGGAAGTGGCAGGCGTGAGTACAAGGCTCACCGCCTTTTTTAGCACATGTGCCTCATAGTGCACAGCCTCTCACTCGCAGGCGTGCCACACCGGCGCCCGTGATTTGGCAGGAGGTGCGCGCCTACTCCCCGACTCCCCTGGGACTATCTAGTGCACCCGCGAATCCGTTTTGGCCGCGTGGTCATGTGATAGGTGGAAGTAGCAGGCGTGACTACAAGGCTCACCCCTTCCTTTTGCACAGCCTCTCACTCTCACGCATGCCACTCCGTCGCCCGTGATTTCTCGGAGTTGCGGCTCTATTTCCGAGGCTCCCCTGTGTCTAGTGCACCTGGCATTTCATTTTGGTGGCGTTTTCATGCGTTTTGTGGAAGTGGCAGGCGTGAGTACAAGGCTCACCGCCTTTTTTAGCACATGTGCCTCATAGTGCACAGTCTCTCACTCGCAGGCGTGTTACGCCGACGCCAGTGACTTGCAGGAGGAGCGCGCCTACTCCCCGATTCCCCTGAGACTATCTACTGCACCCGGGAATCCATTTTGGCCGCGTGGTCATTTGTTTCGTGCAAGTAGCGGGCGTGAGTACAAGACTCACCGCCTTTTTTAGCACATGTGCCTCATAGTGCACAGCCTCTCACTCGCAGGCGTGCCACACCGGCGCCCGTGATTTGGCAGGAGGTGCGCGCCTACTCGCCGACTCCCCTGGGACTATCTAGTGCACCCGCGAATCCGTTTTGACCGCGTGGTGATGTGTTTCTTGGAAGTAGCAGGCGTGAGTACAAGGCTCACCCCTTCCTCTTGCACACCGTCTCACTCTCACGCATGCCACTCCGTCGCCCGTGAGTTCCCGGAGTTGCGCGTCTATTGCCGAGGATCCGCTGGGTCTAGTGCACCTGGGATTTGATTCTGGTGGCGTTGTCATGCGTTTTGTGGAAGTGGCAGGCGTGAGTACAAGGCTCACCGCCTTTTTTAGCACATGTGCCTCATAGTGCACAGCCTCTCCCTCGCAGGCGTGCCACACCGGCGCCCGTGATTTGGCAGGAGGTGCGCGCCTACTCCCCGACTCCCCTGGGACTATCTAGTGCACCCGCGAATCCGTTTTGGCCGCGTGGTCATGTGATAGGTGGAAGTAGCAGGCGTGACTACAAGGCTCACCCCTTCCTTTTGCACAGCCTCTCACTCTCACGCATGCCACTCCGTCGCCCGTGATTTCTCGGAGTTGCGGCTCTATTTCCGAGGCTCCCCTGTGTCTAGTGCACCTGGCATTTCATTTTGGTGGCGTTTTCATGCGTTTTGTGGAAGTGGCAGGCGTGAGTACAAGGCTCACCGCCTTTTTTAGCACATGTGCCTCATAGTGCACAGCCTCTCACTCGCAGGCGTGCCACACCGGCGCCCGTGATTTGGCAGGAGGTGCGCGCCTACTCGCCGACTCCCCTGGGACTATCTAGTGCACCCGCGAATCCGTTTTGACCGCGTGGTGATGTGTCTCTTGGAAGTAGCAGGCGTCAGTACAAGACTCACCCCTTCCTCTCGCACAGCCTCTCACTCTCACGCATGCCACTCCGTCGCCCGTGAGTTCCCAGAGTTGCGCGTCTATTGCCGAGGATCCGCTGGCTCTAGTGCACCTGGGATTTGATTCTGGTGGCGTTGTCATGCGTTTCGTGGAAGTGGCAGGCGTGAGTACAAGGCTCACCGCCTTCTTTAGCACATGTGCCTCACAGTGCACAGCCTCTCACTCGCAGGCGTGCCACTACGGCTGCCGTGATTTGGCAGGAGGTGCCCGACTACTCTCCAACTCCCCTGGGACTATCTACTGCACCCGGGAATCCGTTTTGTCCGCGTTGTCATGCGTTTCGTGGAAGTGGCATGCGTTGTCATACAAGGCTCACCGCCTTCTTTAGCACACGTGCCTCTTAGTGCACAGTCTCTCACTCGCAGGCGTGTCACGCCGACGCCAGTGACTTGCAGGAGGAGCGCGCCTACTCCCCGATTCCCCTGAGACTATCTACTGCACCGGGGAATCCATTTTGGCCGCGTGGTCATTTGTTTCGTGCAAGTAGCGGGCGTGAGTACAAGACTCACCGCCTTTTTTAGCACATGTGCCTCATAGTGCACAGCCTCTCCCTCGCAGGCGTGCCACACCGGCGCCCGTGATTTGGCAGGAGGTGCACGCCTACTCCCCGACTCCCCTGGGACTATCTAGTGCACCCGCGAATCCATTTTGGCCGCGTGGTCATGTGATAGGTGGAAGTAGCAGGCGTGACTACAAGGCTCACCCCTTCCTTTTGCACAGCCTCTCACTCTCACGCATGCCACTCCGTCGCCCGTGATTTCTCGGAGTTGCGGCTCTATTTCCGAGGCTCCCCTGTGTCTAGTGCATCTGGGATTTCATTTTGGTGGCGTTTTCATGCGTTTTGTGGAAGTGGCAGGCGTGAGTACAAGGCTCACCGCCTTTTTTAGCACATGTGCCTCATAGTGCACAGCCTCTCACTCGCAGGCGTGCCACACCGGCGCCCGTGATTTGGCAGGAGGTGCGCGCCTACTCCCCGACTCCCCTGGGACTATCTAGTGCACCCGCGAATCCGTTTTGGCCGCGTGGTCATGTGATAGGTGGAAGTAGCAGGCGTGACTACAAGGCTCACCCCTTCCTTTTGCACAGCCTCTCACTCTCACGCATGCCACTCCGTCGCCCGTGATTTCTCGGAGTTGCGGCTCTATTTCCGAGGCTCCCCTGTGTCTAGTGCACCTGGCATTTCATTTTGGTGGCGTTTTCATGCGTTTTGTGGAAGTGGCAGGCGTGAGTACAAGGCTCACCGCCTTTTTTAGCACATGTGCCTCATAGTGCACAGTCTCTCACTCGCAGGCGTGTTACGCCGACGCCAGTGACTTGCAGGAGGAGCGCGCCTACTCCCCGATTCCCCTGAGACTATCTACTGCACCCGGGAATCCATTTTGGCCGCGTGGTCATTTGTTTCGTGCAAGTAGCGGGCGTGAGTACAAGACTCACCGCCTTTTTTAGCACATGTGCCTCATAGTGCACAGCCTCTCACTCGCAGGCGTGCCACACCGGCGCCCGTGATTTGGCAGGAGGTGCGCGCCTACTCGCCGACTCCCCTGGGACTATCTAGTGCACCCGCGAATCCGTTTTGGCCGCGTGGTCATGTGATAGGTGGAAGTAGCAGGCGTGACTACAAGGCTCACCCCTTCCTTTTGCACAGCCTCTCACTCTCACGCATGCCACTCCGTCGCCCGTGATTTCTCGGAGTTGCGGCTCTATTTCCGAGGCTCCCCTGTGTCTAGTGCACCTGGCATTTCATTTTGGTGGCGTTTTCATGCGTTTTGTGGAAGTGGCAGGCGTGAGTACAAGGCTCACCGCCTTTTTTAGCACATGTGCCTCATAGTGCACAGCCTCTCACTCGCAGGCGTGCCACACCGGCGCCCGTGATTTGGCAGCAGGTGCGCGCCTACTCGCCGACTCCCCTGGGACTATCTAGTGCACCCGCGAATCCGTTTTGACCGCGTGGTGATGTGTCTCTTGGAAGTAGCAGGCGTCAGTACAAGGCTCACCCCTTCCTCTCGCACAGCCTCTCACTCTCACGCATGCCACTCCGTCGCCCGTGAGTTCCCAGAGTTGCGCGTCTATTGCCGAGGATCCGCTGGCTCTAGTGCACCTGGGATTTGATTCTGGTGGCGTTGTCATGCGTTTCGTGGAAGTGGCAGGCGTGAGTACAAGGCTCACCGCCTTCTTTAGCACATGTGCCTCACAGTGCACAGCCTCTCACTCGCAGGCGTGCCACTACGGCTGCCGTGATTTGGCAGGAGGTGCCCGACTACTCTCCAACTCCCCTGGGACTATCTACTGCACCCGGGAATCCGTTTTGTCCGCGTTGTCATGCGTTTCGTGGAAGTGGCATGCGTTGTCATACAAGGCTCACCGCCTTCTTTAGCACACGTGCCTCTTAGTGCACAGTCTCTCACTCGCAGGCGTGTCACGCCGACGCCAGTGACTTGCAGGAGGAGCGCGCCTACTCCCCGATTCCCCTGAGACTATCTACTGCACCGGGGAATCCATTTTGGCCGCGTGGTCATTTGTTTCGTGCAAGTAGCGGGCGTGAGTACAAGACTCACCGCCTTTTTTAGCACATGTGCCTCATAGTGCACAGCCTCTCCCTCGCAGGCGTGCCACACCGGCGCCCGTGATTTGGCAGGAGGTGCACGCCTACTCCCCGACTCCCCTGGGACTATCTAGTGCACCCGCGAATCCATTTTGGCCGCGTGGTCATGTGATAGGTGGAAGTAGCAGGCGTGACTACAAGGCTCACCCCTTCCTTTTGCACAGCCTCTCACTCTCACGCATGCCACTCCGTCGCCCGTGATTTCTCGGAGTTGCGGCTCTATTTCCGAGGCTCCCCTGTGTCTAGTGCATCTGGGATTTCATTTTGGTGGCGTTTTCATGCGTTTTGTGGAAGTGGCAGGCGTGAGTACAAGGCTCACCGCCTTTTTTAGCACATGTGCCTCATAGTGCACAGCCTCTCACTCGCAGGCGTGCCACACCGGCGCCCGTGATTTGGCAGGAGGTGCGCGCCTACTCCCCGACTCCCCTGGGACTATCTAGTGCACCCGCGAATCCGTTTTGGCCGCGTGGTCATGTGATAGGTGGAAGTAGCAGGCGTGACTACAAGGCTCACCCCTTCCTTTTGCACAGCCTCTCACTCTCACGCATGCCACTCCGTCGCCCGTGATTTCTCGGAGTTGCGGCTCTATTTCCGAGGCTCCCCTGTGTCTAGTGCACCTGGCATTTCATTTTGGTGGCGTTTTCATGCGTTTTGTGGAAGTGGCAGGCGTGAGTACAAGGCTCACCGCCTTTTTTAGCACATGTGCCTCATAGTGCACAGTCTCTCACTCGCAGGCGTGTTACGCCGACGCCAGTGACTTGCAGGAGGAGCGCGCCTACTCCCCGATTCCCCTGAGACTATCTACTGCACCCGGGAATCCATTTTGGCCGCGTGGTCATTTGTTTCGTGCAAGTAGCGGGCGTGAGTACAAGACTCACCGCCTTTTTTAGCACATGTGCCTCATAGTGCACAGCCTCTCACTCGCAGGCGTGCCACACCGGCGCCCGTGATTTGGCAGGAGGTGCGCGCCTACTCGCCGACTCCCCTGGGACTATCTAGTGCACCCGCGAATCCGTTTTGACCGCGTGGTGATGTGTTTCTTGGAAGTAGCAGGCGTGAGTACAAGGCTCACCCCTTCCTCTTGCACACCGTCTCACTCTCACGCATGCCACTCCGTCGCCCGTGAGTTCCCGGAGTTGCGCGTCTATTGCCGAGGATCCGCTGGGTCTAGTGCACCTGGGATTTGATTCTGGTGGCGTTGTCATGCGTTTTGTGGAAGTGGCAGGCGTGAGTACAAGGCTCACCGCCTTTTTTAGCACATGTGCCTCATAGTGCACAGCCTCTCCCTCGCAGGCGTGCCACACCGGCGCCCGTGATTTGGCAGGAGGTGCGCGCCTACTCCCCGACTCCCCTGGGACTATCTAGTGCACCCGCGAATCCGTTTTGGCCGCGTGGTCATGTGATAGGTGGAAGTAGCAGGCGTGACTACAAGGCTCACCCCTTCCTTTTGCACAGCCTCTCACTCTCACGCATGCCACTCCGTCGCCCGTGATTTCTCGGAGTTGCGGCTCTATTTCCGAGGCTCCCCTGTGTCTAGTGCACCTGGCATTTCATTTTGGTGGCGTTTTCATGCGTTTTGTGGAAGTGGCAGGCGTGAGTACAAGGCTCACCGCCTTTTTTAGCACATGTGCCTCATAGTGCACAGCCTCTCACTCGCAGGCGTGCCACACCGGCGCCCGTGATTTGGCAGGAGGTGCGCGCCTACTCGCCGACTCCCCTGGGACTATCTAGTGCACCCGCGAATCCGTTTTGACCGCGTGGTGATGTGTCTCTTGGAAGTAGCAGGCGTCAGTACAAGACTCACCCCTTCCTCTCGCACAGCCTCTCACTCTCACGCATGCCACTCCGTCGCCCGTGAGTTCCCAGAGTTGCGCGTCTATTGCCGAGGATCCGCTGGCTCTAGTGCACCTGGGATTTGATTCTGGTGGCGTTGTCATGCGTTTCGTGGAAGTGGCAGGCGTGAGTACAAGGCTCACCGCCTTCTTTAGCACATGTGCCTCACAGTGCACAGCCTCTCACTCGCAGGCGTGCCACTACGGCTGCCGTGATTTGGCAGGAGGTGCCCGACTACTCTCCAACTCCCCTGGGACTATCTACTGCACCCGGGAATCCGTTTTGTCCGCGTTGTCATGCGTTTCGTGGAAGTGGCATGCGTTGTCATACAAGGCTCACCGCCTTCTTTAGCACACGTGCCTCTTAGTGCACAGTCTCTCACTCGCAGGCGTGTCACGCCGACGCCAGTGACTTGCAGGAGGAGCGCGCCTACTCCCCGATTCCCCTGAGACTATCTACTGCACCGGGGAATCCATTTTGGCCGCGTGGTCATTTGTTTCGTGCAAGTAGCGGGCGTGAGTACAAGACTCACCGCCTTTTTTAGCACATGTGCCTCATAGTGCACAGCCTCTCCCTCGCAGGCGTGCCACACCGGCGCCCGTGATTTGGCAGGAGGTGCACGCCTACTCCCCGACTCCCCTGGGACTATCTAGTGCACCCGCGAATCCATTTTGGCCGCGTGGTCATGTGATAGGTGGAAGTAGCAGGCGTGACTACAAGGCTCACCCCTTCCTTTTGCACAGCCTCTCACTCTCACGCATGCCACTCCGTCGCCCGTGATTTCTCGGAGTTGCGGCTCTATTTCCGAGGCTCCCCTGTGTCTAGTGCATCTGGGATTTCATTTTGGTGGCGTTTTCATGCGTTTTGTGGAAGTGGCAGGCGTGAGTACAAGGCTCACCGCCTTTTTTAGCACATGTGCCTCATAGTGCACAGCCTCTCACTCGCAGGCGTGCCACACCGGCGCCCGTGATTTGGCAGGAGGTGCGCGCCTACTCCCCGACTCCCCTGGGACTATCTAGTGCACCCGCGAATCCGTTTTGGCCGCGTGGTCATGTGATAGGTGGAAGTAGCAGGCGTGACTACAAGGCTCACCCCTTCCTTTTGCACAGCCTCTCACTCTCACGCATGCCACTCCGTCGCCCGTGATTTCTCGGAGTTGCGGCTCTATTTCCGAGGCTCCCCTGTGTCTAGTGCACCTGGCATTTCATTTTGGTGGCGTTTTCATGCGTTTTGTGGAAGTGGCAGGCGTGAGTACAAGGCTCACCGCCTTTTTTAGCACATGTGCCTCATAGTGCACAGTCTCTCACTCGCAGGCGTGTTACGCCGACGCCAGTGACTTGCAGGAGGAGCGCGCCTACTCCCCGATTCCCCTGAGACTATCTACTGCACCCGGGAATCCATTTTGGCCGCGTGGTCATTTGTTTCGTGCAAGTAGCGGGCGTGAGTACAAGACTCACCGCCTTTTTTAGCACATGTGCCTCATAGTGCACAGCCTCTCACTCGCAGGCGTGCCACACCGGCGCCCGTGATTTGGCAGGAGGTGCGCGCCTACTCGCCGACTCCCCTGGGACTATCTAGTGCACCCGCGAATCCGTTTTGGCCGCGTGGTCATGTGATAGGTGGAAGTAGCAGGCGTGACTACAAGGCTCACCCCTTCCTTTTGCACAGCCTCTCACTCTCACGCATGCCACTCCGTCGCCCGTGATTTCTCGGAGTTGCGGCTCTATTTCCGAGGCTCCCCTGTGTCTAGTGCACCTGGCATTTCATTTTGGTGGCGTTTTCATGCGTTTTGTGGAAGTGGCAGGCGTGAGTACAAGGCTCACCGCCTTTTTTAGCACATGTGCCTCATAGTGCACAGCCTCTCACTCGCAGGCGTGCCACACCGGCGCCCGTGATTTGGCAGGAGGTGCGCGCCTACTCGCCGACTCCCCTGGGACTATCTAGTGCACCCGCGAATCCGTTTTGACCGCGTGGTGATGTGTCCCTTGGAAGTAGCAGGCGTCAGTACAAGGCTCACCCCTTCCTCTCGCACAGCCTCTCACTCTCACGCATGCCACTCCGTCGCCCGTGAGTTCCCAGAGTTGCGCGTCTATTGCCGAGGATCCGCTGGCTCTAGTGCACCTGGGATTTGATTCTGGTGGCGTTGTCATGCGTTTCGTGGAAGTGGCAGGCGTGAGTACAAGGCTCACCGCCTTCTTTAGCACATGTGCCTCACAGTGCACAGCCTCTCACTCGCAGGCGTGCCACTACGGCTGCCGTGATTTGGCAGGAGGTGCCCGACTACTCTCCAACTCCCCTGGGACTATCTACTGCACCCGGGAATCCGTTTTGTCCGCGTTGTCATGCGTTTCGTGGAAGTGGCATGCGTTGTCATACAAGGCTCACCGCCTTCTTTAGCACACGTGCCTCTTAGTGCACAGTCTCTCACTCGCAGGCGTGTCACGCCGACGCCAGTGACTTGCAGGAGGAGCGCGCCTACTCCCCGATTCCCCTGAGACTATCTACTGCACCGGGGAATCCATTTTGGCCGCGTGGTCATTTGTTTCGTGCAAGTAGCGGGCGTGAGTACAAGACTCACCGCCTTTTTTAGCACATGTGCCTCATAGTGCACAGCCTCTCCCTCGCAGGCGTGCCACACCGGCGCCCGTGATTTGGCAGGAGGTGCACGCCTACTCCCCGACTCCCCTGGGACTATCTAGTGCACCCGCGAATCCATTTTGGCCGCGTGGTCATGTGATAGGTGGAAGTAGCAGGCGTGACTACAAGGCTCACCCCTTCCTTTTGCACAGCCTCTCACTCTCACGCATGCCACTCCGTCGCCCGTGATTTCTCGGAGTTGCGGCTCTATTTCCGAGGCTCCCCTGTGTCTAGTGCATCTGGGATTTCATTTTGGTGGCGTTTTCATGCGTTTTGTGGAAGTGGCAGGCGTGAGTACAAGGCTCACCGCCTTTTTTAGCACATGTGCCTCATAGTGCACAGCCTCTCACTCGCAGGCGTGCCACACCGGCGCCCGTGATTTGGCAGGAGGTGCGCGCCTACTCCCCGACTCCCCTGGGACTATCTAGTGCACCCGCGAATCCGTTTTGGCCGCGTGGTCATGTGATAGGTGGAAGTAGCAGGCGTGACTACAAGGCTCACCCCTTCCTTTTGCACAGCCTCTCACTCTCACGCATGCCACTCCGTCGCCCGTGATTTCTCGGAGTTGCGGCTCTATTTCCGAGGCTCCCCTGTGTCTAGTGCACCTGGCATTTCATTTTGGTGGCGTTTTCATGCGTTTTGTGGAAGTGGCAGGCGTGAGTACAAGGCTCACCGCCTTTTTTAGCACATGTGCCTCATAGTGCACAGTCTCTCACTCGCAGGCGTGTTACGCCGACGCCAGTGACTTGCAGGAGGAGCGCGCCTACTCCCCGATTCCCCTGAGACTATCTACTGCACCCGGGAATCCATTTTGGCCGCGTGGTCATTTGTTTCGTGCAAGTAGCGGGCGTGAGTACAAGACTCACCGCCTTTTTTAGCACATGTGCCTCATAGTGCACAGCCTCTCACTCGCAGGCGTGCCACACCGGCGCCCGTGATTTGGCAGGAGGTGCGCGCCTACTCGCCGACTCCCCTGGGACTATCTAGTGCACCCGCGAATCCGTTCTGACCGCGTGGTGATGTGTTTCTTGGAAGTAGCAGGCGTGAGTACAAGGCTCACCCCTTCCTCTTGCACACCGTCTCACTCTCACGCATGCCACTCCGTCGCCCGTGAGTTCCCGGAGTTGCGCGTCTATTGCCGAGGATCCGCTGGGTCTAGTGCACCTGGGATTTGATTCTGGTGGCGTTGTCATGCGTTTTGTGGAAGTGGCAGGCGTGAGTACAAGGCTCACCGCCTTTTTTAGCACATGTGCCTCATAGTGCACAGCCTCTCCCTCGCAGGCGTGCCACACCGGCGCCCGTGATTTGGCAGGAGGTGCGCGCCTACTCCCCGACTCCCCTGGGACTATCTAGTGCACCCGCGAATCCGTTTTGGCCGCGTGGTCATGTGATAGGTGGAAGTAGCAGGCGTGACTACAAGGCTCACCCCTTCCTTTTGCACAGCCTCTCACTCTCACGCATGCCACTCCGTCGCCCGTGATTTCTCGGAGTTGCGGCTCTATTTCCGAGGCTCCCCTGTGTCTAGTGCACCTGGCATTTCATTTTGGTGGCGTTTTCATGCGTTTTGTGGAAGTGGCAGGCGTGAGTACAAGGCTCACCGCCTTTTTTAGCACATGTGCCTCATAGTGCACAGCCTCTCACTCGCAGGCGTGCCACACCGGCGCCCGTGATTTGGCAGGAGGTGCGCGCCTACTCGCCGACTCCCCTGGGACTATCTAGTGCACCCGCGAATCCGTTTTGACCGCGTGGTGATGTGTCTCTTGGAAGTAGCAGGCGTCAGTACAAGACTCACCCCTTCCTCTCGCACAGCCTCTCACTCTCACGCATGCCACTCCGTCGCCCGTGAGTTCCCAGAGTTGCGCGTCTATTGCCGAGGATCCGCTGGCTCTAGTGCACCTGGGATTTGATTCTGGTGGCGTTGTCATGCGTTTCGTGGAAGTGGCAGGCGTGAGTACAAGGCTCACCGCCTTCTTTAGCACATGTGCCTCACAGTGCACAGCCTCTCACTCGCAGGCGTGCCACTACGGCTGCCGTGATTTGGCAGGAGGTGCCCGACTACTCTCCAACTCCCCTGGGACTATCTACTGCACCCGGGAATCCGTTTTGTCCGCGTTGTCATGCGTTTCGTGGAAGTGGCATGCGTTGTCATACAAGGCTCACCGCCTTCTTTAGCACACGTGCCTCTTAGTGCACAGTCTCTCACTCGCAGGCGTGTCACGCCGACGCCAGTGACTTGCAGGAGGAGCGCGCCTACTCCCCGATTCCCCTGAGACTATCTACTGCACCGGGGAATCCATTTTGGCCGCGTGGTCATTTGTTTCGTGCAAGTAGCGGGCGTGAGTACAAGACTCACCGCCTTTTTTAGCACATGTGCCTCATAGTGCACAGCCTCTCCCTCGCAGGCGTGCCACACCGGCGCCCGTGATTTGGCAGGAGGTGCACGCCTACTCCCCGACTCCCCTGGGACTATCTAGTGCACCCGCGAATCCATTTTGGCCGCGTGGTCATGTGATAGGTGGAAGTAGCAGGCGTGACTACAAGGCTCACCCCTTCCTTTTGCACAGCCTCTCACTCTCACGCATGCCACTCCGTCGCCCGTGATTTCTCGGAGTTGCGGCTCTATTTCCGAGGCTCCCCTGTGTCTAGTGCATCTGGGATTTCATTTTGGTGGCGTTTTCATGCGTTTTGTGGAAGTGGCAGGCGTGAGTACAAGGCTCACCGCCTTTTTTAGCACATGTGCCTCATAGTGCACAGCCTCTCACTCGCAGGCGTGCCACACCGGCGCCCGTGATTTGGCAGGAGGTGCGCGCCTACTCCCCGACTCCCCTGGGACTATCTAGTGCACCCGCGAATCCGTTTTGGCCGCGTGGTCATGTGATAGGTGGAAGTAGCAGGCGTGACTACAAGGCTCACCCCTTCCTTTTGCACAGCCTCTCACTCTCACGCATGCCACTCCGTCGCCCGTGATTTCTCGGAGTTGCGGCTCTATTTCCGAGGCTCCCCTGTGTCTAGTGCACCTGGCATTTCATTTTGGTGGCGTTTTCATGCGTTTTGTGGAAGTGGCAGGCGTGAGTACAAGGCTCACCGCCTTTTTTAGCACATGTGCCTCATAGTGCACAGTCTCTCACTCGCAGGCGTGTTACGCCGACGCCAGTGACTTGCAGGAGGAGCGCGCCTACTCCCCGATTCCCCTGAGACTATCTACTGCACCCGGGAATCCATTTTGGCCGCGTGGTCATTTGTTTCGTGCAAGTAGCGGGCGTGAGTACAAGACTCACCGCCTTTTTTAGCACATGTGCCTCATAGTGCACAGCCTCTCACTCGCAGGCGTGCCACACCGGCGCCCGTGATTTGGCAGGAGGTGCGCGCCTACTCGCCGACTCCCCTGGGACTATCTAGTGCACCCGCGAATCCGTTTTGGCCGCGTGGTCATGTGATAGGTGGAAGTAGCAGGCGTGACTACAAGGCTCACCCCTTCCTTTTGCACAGCCTCTCACTCTCACGCATGCCACTCCGTCGCCCGTGATTTCTCGGAGTTGCGGCTCTATTTCCGAGGCTCCCCTGTGTCTAGTGCACCTGGCATTTCATTTTGGTGGCGTTTTCATGCGTTTTGTGGAAGTGGCAGGCGTGAGTACAAGGCTCACCGCCTTTTTTAGCACATGTGCCTCATAGTGCACAGCCTCTCACTCGCAGGCGTGCCACACCGGCGCCCGTGATTTGGCAGGAGGTGCGCGCCTACTCGCCGACTCCCCTGGGACTATCTAGTGCACCCGCGAATCCGTTTTGACCGCGTGGTGATGTGTCTCTTGGAAGTAGCAGGCGTCAGTACAAGGCTCACCCCTTCCTCTCGCACAGCCTCTCACTCTCACGCATGCCACTCCGTCGCCCGTGAGTTCCCAGAGTTGCGCGTCTATTGCCGAGGATCCGCTGGCTCTAGTGCACCTGGGATTTGATTCTGGTGGCGTTGTCATGCGTTTCGTGGAAGTGGCAGGCGTGAGTACAAGGCTCACCGCCTTCTTTAGCACATGTGCCTCACAGTGCACAGCCTCTCACTCGCAGGCGTGCCACTACGGCTGCCGTGATTTGGCAGGAGGTGCCCGACTACTCTCCAACTCCCCTGGGACTATCTACTGCACCCGGGAATCCGTTTTGTCCGCGTTGTCATGCGTTTCGTGGAAGTGGCATGCGTTGTCATACAAGGCTCACCGCCTTCTTTAGCACACGTGCCTCTTAGTGCACAGTCTCTCACTCGCAGGCGTGTCACGCCGACGCCAGTGACTTGCAGGAGGAGCGCGCCTACTCCCCGATTCCCCTGAGACTATCTACTGCACCGGGGAATCCATTTTGGCCGCGTGGTCATTTGTTTCGTGCAAGTAGCGGGCGTGAGTACAAGACTCACCGCCTTTTTTAGCACATGTGCCTCATAGTGCACAGCCTCTCCCTCGCAGGCGTGCCACACCGGCGCCCGTGATTTGGCAGGAGGTGCACGCCTACTCCCCGACTCCCCTGGGACTATCTAGTGCACCCGCGAATCCATTTTGGCCGCGTGGTCATGTGATAGGTGGAAGTAGCAGGCGTGACTACAAGGCTCACCCCTTCCTTTTGCACAGCCTCTCACTCTCACGCATGCCACTCCGTCGCCCGTGATTTCTCGGAGTTGCGGCTCTATTTCCGAGGCTCCCCTGTGTCTAGTGCATCTGGGATTTCATTTTGGTGGCGTTTTCATGCGTTTTGTGGAAGTGGCAGGCGTGAGTACAAGGCTCACCGCCTTTTTTAGCACATGTGCCTCATAGTGCACAGCCTCTCACTCGCAGGCGTGCCACACCGGCGCCCGTGATTTGGCAGGAGGTGCGCGCCTACTCCCCGACTCCCCTGGGACTATCTAGTGCACCCGCGAATCCGTTTTGGCCGCGTGGTCATGTGATAGGTGGAAGTAGCAGGCGTGACTACAAGGCTCACCCCTTCCTTTTGCACAGCCTCTCACTCTCACGCATGCCACTCCGTCGCCCGTGATTTCTCGGAGTTGCGGCTCTATTTCCGAGGCTCCCCTGTGTCTAGTGCACCTGGCATTTCATTTTGGTGGCGTTTTCATGCGTTTTGTGGAAGTGGCAGGCGTGAGTACAAGGCTCACCGCCTTTTTTAGCACATGTGCCTCATAGTGCACAGTCTCTCACTCGCAGGCGTGTTACGCCGACGCCAGTGACTTGCAGGAGGAGCGCGCCTACTCCCCGATTCCCCTGAGACTATCTACTGCACCCGGGAATCCATTTTGGCCGCGTGGTCATTTGTTTCGTGCAAGTAGCGGGCGTGAGTACAAGACTCACCGCCTTTTTTAGCACATGTGCCTCATAGTGCACAGCCTCTCACTCGCAGGCGTGCCACACCGGCGCCCGTGATTTGGCAGGAGGTGCGCGCCTACTCGCCGACTCCCCTGGGACTATCTAGTGCACCCGCGAATCCGTTTTGACCGCGTGGTGATGTGTTTCTTGGAAGTAGCAGGCGTGAGTACAAGGCTCACCCCTTCCTCTTGCACACCGTCTCACTCTCACGCATGCCACTCCGTCGCCCGTGAGTTCCCGGAGTTGCGCGTCTATTGCCGAGGATCCGCTGGGTCTAGTGCACCTGGGATTTGATTCTGGTGGCGTTGTCATGCGTTTTGTGGAAGTGGCAGGCGTGAGTACAAGGCTCACCGCCTTTTTTAGCACATGTGCCTCATAGTGCACAGCCTCTCCCTCGCAGGCGTGCCACACCGGCACCCGTGATTTGGCAGGAGGTGCGCGCCTACTCCCCGACTCCCCTGGGACTATCTAGTGCACCCGCGAATCCGTTTTGGCCGCGTGGTCATGTGATAGGTGGAAGTAGCAGGCGTGACTACAAGGCTCACCCCTTCCTTTTGCACAGCCTCTCACTCTCACGCATGCCACTCCGTCGCCCGTGATTTCTCGGAGTTGCGGCTCTATTTCCGAGGCTCCCCTGTGTCTAGTGCACCTGGCATTTCATTTTGGTGGCGTTTTCATGCGTTTTGTGGAAGTGGCAGGCGTGAGTACAAGGCTCACCGCCTTTTTTAGCACATGTGCCTCATAGTGCACAGCCTCTCACTCGCAGGCGTGCCACACCGGCGCCCGTGATTTGGCAGGAGGTGCGCGCCTACTCGCCGACTCCCCTGGGACTATCTAGTGCACCCGCGAATCCGTTTTGACCGCGTGGTGATGTGTCTCTTGGAAGTAGCAGGCGTCAGTACAAGACTCACCCCTTCCTCTCGCACAGCCTCTCACTCTCACGCATGCCACTCCGTCGCCCGTGAGTTCCCAGAGTTGCGCGTCTATTGCCGAGGATCCGCTGGCTCTAGTGCACCTGGGATTTGATTCTGGTGGCGTTGTCATGCGTTTCGTGGAAGTGGCAGGCGTGAGTACAAGGCTCACCGCCTTCTTTAGCACATGTGCCTCACAGTGCACAGCCTCTCACTCGCAGGCGTGCCACTACGGCTGCCGTGATTTGGCAGGAGGTGCCCGACTACTCTCCAACTCCCCTGGGACTATCTACTGCACCCGGGAATCCGTTTTGTCCGCGTTGTCATGCGTTTCGTGGAAGTGGCATGCGTTGTCATACAAGGCTCACCGCCTTCTTTAGCACACGTGCCTCTTAGTGCACAGTCTCTCACTCGCAGGCGTGTCACGCCGACGCCAGTGACTTGCAGGAGGAGCGCGCCTACTCCCCGATTCCCCTGAGACTATCTACTGCACCGGGGAATCCATTTTGGCCGCGTGGTCATTTGTTTCGTGCAAGTAGCGGGCGTGAGTACAAGACTCACCGCCTTTTTTAGCACATGTGCCTCATAGTGCACAGCCTCTCCCTCGCAGGCGTGCCACACCGGCGCCCGTGATTTGGCAGGAGGTGCACGCCTACTCCCCGACTCCCCTGGGACTATCTAGTGCACCCGCGAATCCATTTTGGCCGCGTGGTCATGTGATAGGTGGAAGTAGCAGGCGTGACTACAAGGCTCACCCCTTCCTTTTGCACAGCCTCTCACTCTCACGCATGCCACTCCGTCGCCCGTGATTTCTCGGAGTTGCGGCTCTATTTCCGAGGCTCCCCTGTGTCTAGTGCATCTGGGATTTCATTTTGGTGGCGTTTTCATGCGTTTTGTGGAAGTGGCAGGCGTGAGTACAAGGCTCACCGCCTTTTTTAGCACATGTGCCTCATAGTGCACAGCCTCTCACTCGCAGGCGTGCCACACCGGCGCCCGTGATTTGGCAGGAGGTGCGCGCCTACTCCCCGACTCCCCTGGGACTATCTAGTGCACCCGCGAATCCGTTTTGGCCGCGTGGTCATGTGATAGGTGGAAGTAGCAGGCGTGACTACAAGGCTCACCCCTTCCTTTTGCACAGCCTCTCACTCTCACGCATGCCACTCCGTCGCCCGTGATTTCTCGGAGTTGCGGCTCTATTTCCGAGGCTCCCCTGTGTCTAGTGCACCTGGCATTTCATTTTGGTGGCGTTTTCATGCGTTTTGTGGAAGTGGCAGGCGTGAGTACAAGGCTCACCGCCTTTTTTAGCACATGTGCCTCATAGTGCACAGTCTCTCACTCGCAGGCGTGTTACGCCGACGCCAGTGACTTGCAGGAGGAGCGCGCCTACTCCCCGATTCCCCTGAGACTATCTACTGCACCCGGGAATCCATTTTGGCCGCGTGGTCATTTGTTTCGTGCAAGTAGCGGGCGTGAGTACAAGACTCACCGCCTTTTTTAGCACATGTGCCTCATAGTGCACAGCCTCTCACTCGCAGGCGTGCCACACCGGCGCCCGTGATTTGGCAGGAGGTGCGCGCCTACTCGCCGACTCCCCTGGGACTATCTAGTGCACCCGCGAATCCGTTTTGGCCGCGTGGTCATGTGATAGGTGGAAGTAGCAGGCGTGACTACAAGGCTCACCCCTTCCTTTTGCACAGCCTCTCACTCTCACGCATGCCACTCCGTCGCCCGTGATTTCTCGGAGTTGCGGCTCTATTTCCGAGGCTCCCCTGTGTCTAGTGCACCTGGCATTTCATTTTGGTGGCGTTTTCATGCGTTTTGTGGAAGTGGCAGGCGTGAGTACAAGGCTCACCGCCTTTTTTAGCACATGTGCCTCATAGTGCACAGCCTCTCACTCGCAGGCGTGCCACACCGGCGCCCGTGATTTGGCAGGAGGTGCGCGCCTACTCGCCGACTCCCCTGGGACTATCTAGTGCACCCGCGAATCCGTTTTGACCGCGTGGTGATGTGTCTCTTGGAAGTAGCAGGCGTCAGTACAAGGCTCACCCCTTCCTCTCGCACAGCCTCTCACTCTCACGCATGCCACTCCGTCGCCCGTGAGTTCCCAGAGTTGCGCGTCTATTGCCGAGGATCCGCTGGCTCTAGTGCACCTGGGATTTGATTCTGGTGGCGTTGTCATGCGTTTCGTGGAAGTGGCAGGCGTGAGTACAAGGCTCACCGCCTTCTTTAGCACATGTGCCTCACAGTGCACAGCCTCTCACTCGCAGGCGTGCCACTACGGCTGCCGTGATTTGGCAGGAGGTGCCCGACTACTCTCCAACTCCCCTGGGACTATCTACTGCACCCGGGAATCCGTTTTGTCCGCGTTGTCATGCGTTTCGTGGAAGTGGCATGCGTTGTCATACAAGGCTCACCGCCTTCTTTAGCACACGTGCCTCTTAGTGCACAGTCTCTCACTCGCAGGCGTGTCACGCCGACGCCAGTGACTTGCAGGAGGAGCGCGCCTACTCCCCGATTCCCCTGAGACTATCTACTGCACCGGGGAATCCATTTTGGCCGCGTGGTCATTTGTTTCGTGCAAGTAGCGGGCGTGAGTACAAGACTCACCGCCTTTTTTAGCACATGTGCCTCATAGTGCACAGCCTCTCCCTCGCAGGCGTGCCACACCGGCGCCCGTGATTTGGCAGGAGGTGCACGCCTACTCCCCGACTCCCCTGGGACTATCTAGTGCACCCGCGAATCCATTTTGGCCGCGTGGTCATGTGATAGGTGGAAGTAGCAGGCGTGACTACAAGGCTCACCCCTTCCTTTTGCACAGCCTCTCACTCTCACGCATGCCACTCCGTCGCCCGTGATTTCTCGGAGTTGCGGCTCTATTTCCGAGGCTCCCCTGTGTCTAGTGCATCTGGGATTTCATTTTGGTGGCGTTTTCATGCGTTTTGTGGAAGTGGCAGGCGTGAGTACAAGGCTCACCGCCTTTTTTAGCACATGTGCCTCATAGTGCACAGCCTCTCACTCGCAGGCGTGCCACACCGGCGCCCGTGATTTGGCAGGAGGTGCGCGCCTACTCCCCGACTCCCCTGGGACTATCTAGTGCACCCGCGAATCCGTTTTGGCCGCGTGGTCATGTGATAGGTGGAAGTAGCAGGCGTGACTACAAGGCTCACCCCTTCCTTTTGCACAGCCTCTCACTCTCACGCATGCCACTCCGTCGCCCGTGATTTCTCGGAGTTGCGGCTCTATTTCCGAGGCTCCCCTGTGTCTAGTGCACGTGGCATTTCATTTTGGTGGCGTTTTCATGCGTTTTGTGGAAGTGGCAGGCGTGAGTACAAGGCTCACCGCCTTTTTTAGCACATGTGCCTCATAGTGCACAGTCTCTCACTCGCAGGCGTGTTACGCCGACGCCAGTGACTTGCAGGAGGAGCGCGCCTACTCCCCGATTCCCCTGAGACTATCTACTGCACCCGGGAATCCATTTTGGCCGCGTGGTCATTTGTTTCGTGCAAGTAGCGGGCGTGAGTACAAGACTCACCGCCTTTTTTAGCACATGTGCCTCATAGTGCACAGCCTCTCACTCGCAGGCGTGCCACACCGGCGCCCGTGATTTGGCAGGAGGTGCGCGCCTACTCGCCGACTCCCCTGGGACTATCTAGTGCACCCGCGAATCCGTTTTGACCGCGTGGTGATGTGTTTCTTGGAAGTAGCAGGCGTGAGTACAAGGCTCACCCCTTCCTCTTGCACACCGTCTCACTCTCACGCATGCCACTCCGTCGCCCGTGAGTTCCCGGAGTTGCGCGTCTATTGCCGAGGATCCGCTGGGTCTAGTGCACCTGGGATTTGATTCTGGTGGCGTTGTCATGCGTTTTGTGGAAGTGGCAGGCGTGAGTACAAGGCTCACCGCCTTTTTTAGCACATGTGCCTCATAGTGCACAGCCTCTCCCTCGCAGGCGTGCCACACCGGCGCCCGTGATTTGGCAGGAGGTGCGCGCCTACTCCCCGACTCCCCTGGGACTATCTAGTGCACCCGCGAATCCGTTTTGGCCGCGTGGTCATGTGATAGGTGGAAGTAGCAGGCGTGACTACAAGGCTCACCCCTTCCTTTTGCACAGCCTCTCACTCTCACGCATGCCACTCCGTCGCCCGTGATTTCTCGGAGTTGCGGCTCTATTTCCGAGGCTCCCCTGTGTCTAGTGCACCTGGCATTTCATTTTGGTGGCGTTTTCATGCGTTTTGTGGAAGTGGCAGGCGTGAGTACAAGGCTCACCGCCTTTTTTAGCACATGTGCCTCATAGTGCACAGCCTCTCACTCGCAGGCGTGCCACACCGGCGCCCGTGATTTGGCAGGAGGTGCGCGCCTACTCGCCGACTCCCCTGGGACTATCTAGTGCACCCGCGAATCCGTTTTGACCGCGTGGTGATGTGTCTCTTGGAAGTAGCAGGCGTCAGTACAAGACTCACCCCTTCCTCTCGCACAGCCTCTCACTCTCACGCATGCCACTCCGTCGCCCGTGAGTTCCCAGAGTTGCGCGTCTATTGCCGAGGATCCGCTGGCTCTAGTGCACCTGGGATTTGATTCTGGTGGCGTTGTCATGCGTTTCGTGGAAGTGGCAGGCGTGAGTACAAGGCTCACCGCCTTCTTTAGCACATGTGCCTCACAGTGCACAGCCTCTCACTCGCAGGCGTGCCACTACGGCTGCCGTGATTTGGCAGGAGGTGCCCGACTACTCTCCAACTCCCCTGGGACTATCTACTGCACCCGGGAATCCGTTTTGTCCGCGTTGTCATGCGTTTCGTGGAAGTGGCATGCGTTGTCATACAAGGCTCACCGCCTTCTTTAGCACACGTGCCTCTTAGTGCACAGTCTCTCACTCGCAGGCGTGTCACGCCGACGCCAGTGACTTGCAGGAGGAGCGCGCCTACTCCCCGATTCCCCTGAGACTATCTACTGCACCGGGGAATCCATTTTGGCCGCGTGGTCATTTGTTTCGTGCAAGTAGCGGGCGTGAGTACAAGACTCACCGCCTTTTTTAGCACATGTGCCTCATAGTGCACAGCCTCTCCCTCGCAGGCGTGCCACACCGGCGCCCGTGATTTGGCAGGAGGTGCACGCCTACTCCCCGACTCCCCTGGGACTATCTAGTGCACCCGCGAATCCATTTTGGCCGCGTGGTCATGTGATAGGTGGAAGTAGCAGGCGTGACTACAAGGCTCACCCCTTCCTTTTGCACAGCCTCTCACTCTCACGCATGCCACTCCGTCGCCCGTGATTTCTCGGAGTTGCGGCTCTATTTCCGAGGCTCCCCTGTGTCTAGTGCATCTGGGATTTCATTTTGGTGGCGTTTTCATGCGTTTTGTGGAAGTGGCAGGCGTGAGTACAAGGCTCACCGCCTTTTTTAGCACATGTGCCTCATAGTGCACAGCCTCTCACTCGCAGGCGTGCCACACCGGCGCCCGTGATTTGGCAGGAGGTGCGCGCCTACTCCCCGACTCCCCTGGGACTATCTAGTGCACCCGCGAATCCGTTTTGGCCGCGTGGTCATGTGATAGGTGGAAGTAGCAGGCGTGACTACAAGGCTCACCCCTTCCTTTTGCACAGCCTCTCACTCTCACGCATGCCACTCCGTCGCCCGTGATTTCTCGGAGTTGCGGCTCTATTTCCGAGGCTCCCCTGTGTCTAGTGCACCTGGCATTTCATTTTGGTGGCGTTTTCATGCGTTTTGTGGAAGTGGCAGGCGTGAGTACAAGGCTCACCGCCTTTTTTAGCACATGTGCCTCATAGTGCACAGTCTCTCACTCGCAGGCGTGTTACGCCGACGCCAGTGACTTGCAGGAGGAGCGCGCCTACTCCCCGATTCCCCTGAGACTATCTACTGCACCCGGGAATCCATTTTGGCCGCGTGGTCATTTGTTTCGTGCAAGTAGCGGGCGTGAGTACAAGACTCACCGCCTTTTTTAGCACATGTGCCTCATAGTGCACAGCCTCTCACTCGCAGGCGTGCCACACCGGCGCCCGTGATTTGGCAGGAGGTGCGCGCCTACTCGCCGACTCCCCTGGGACTATCTAGTGCACCCGCGAATCCGTTTTGGCCGCGTGGTCATGTGATAGGTGGAAGTAGCAGGCGTGACTACAAGGCTCACCCCTTCCTTTTGCACAGCCTCTCACTCTCACGCATGCCACTCCGTCGCCCGTGATTTCTCGGAGTTGCGGCTCTATTTCCGAGGCTCCCCTGTGTCTAGTGCACCTGGCATTTCATTTTGGTGGCGTTTTCATGCGTTTTGTGGAAGTGGCAGGCGTGAGTACAAGGCTCACCGCCTTTTTTAGCACATGTGCCTCATAGTGCACAGCCTCTCACTCGCAGGCGTGCCACACCGGCGCCCGTGATTTGGCAGGAGGTGCGCGCCTACTCGCCGACTCCCCTGGGACTATCTAGTGCACCCGCGAATCCGTTTTGACCGCGTGGTGATGTGTCTCTTGGAAGTAGCAGGCGTCAGTACAAGGCTCACCCCTTCCTCTCGCACAGCCTCTCACTCTCACGCATGCCACTCCGTCGCCCGTGAGTTCCCAGAGTTGCGCGTCTATTGCCGAGGATCCGCTGGCTCTAGTGCACCTGGGATTTGATTCTGGTGGCGTTGTCATGCGTTTCGTGGAAGTGGCAGGCGTGAGTACAAGGCTCACCGCCTTCTTTAGCACATGTGCCTCACAGTGCACAGCCTCTCACTCGCAGGCGTGCCACTACGGCTGCCGTGATTTGGCAGGAGGTGCCCGACTACTCTCCAACTCCCCTGGGACTATCTACTGCACCCGGGAATCCGTTTTGTCCGCGTTGTCATGCGTTTCGTGGAAGTGGCATGCGTTGTCATACAAGGCTCACCGCCTTCTTTAGCACACGTGCCTCTTAGTGCACAGTCTCTCACTCGCAGGCGTGTCACGCCGACGCCAGTGACTTGCAGGAGGAGCGCGCCTACTCCCCGATTCCCCTGAGACTATCTACTGCACCGGGGAATCCATTTTGGCCGCGTGGTCATTTGTTTCGTGCAAGTAGCGGGCGTGAGTACAAGACTCACCGCCTTTTTTAGCACATGTGCCTCATAGTGCACAGCCTCTCCCTCGCAGGCGTGCCACACCGGCGCCCGTGATTTGGCAGGAGGTGCACGCCTACTCCCCGACTCCCCTGGGACTATCTAGTGCACCCGCGAATCCATTTTGGCCGCGTGGTCATGTGATAGGTGGAAGTAGCAGGCGTGACTACAAGGCTCACCCCTTCCTTTTGCACAGCCTCTCACTCTCACGCATGCCACTCCGTCGCCCGTGATTTCTCGGAGTTGCGGCTCTATTTCCGAGGCTCCCCTGTGTCTAGTGCATCTGGGATTTCATTTTGGTGGCGTTTTCATGCGTTTTGTGGAAGTGGCAGGCGTGAGTACAAGGCTCACCGCCTTTTTTAGCACATGTGCCTCATAGTGCACAGCCTCTCACTCGCAGGCGTGCCACATCGGCGCCCGTGATTTGGCAGGAGGTGCGCGCCTACTCCCCGACTCCCCTGGGACTATCTAGTGCACCCGCGAATCCGTTTTGGCCGCGTGGTCATGTGATAGGTGGAAGTAGCAGGCGTGACTACAAGGCTCACCCCTTCCTTTTGCACAGCCTCTCACTCTCACGCATGCCACTCCGTCGCCCGTGATTTCTCGGAGTTGCGGCTCTATTTCCGAGGCTCCCCTGTGTCTAGTGCACCTGGCATTTCATTTTGGTGGCGTTTTCATGCGTTTTGTGGAAGTGGCAGGCGTGAGTACAAGGCTCACCGCCTTTTTTAGCACATGTGCCTCATAGTGCACAGTCTCTCACTCGCAGGCGTGTTACGCCGACGCCAGTGACTTGCAGGAGGAGCGCGCCTACTCCCCGATTCCCCTGAGACTATCTACTGCACCCGGGAATCCATTTTGGCCGCGTGGTCATTTGTTTCGTGCAAGTAGCGGGCGTGAGTACAAGACTCACCGCCTTTTTTAGCACATGTGCCTCATAGTGCACAGCCTCTCACTCGCAGGCGTGCCACACCGGCGCCCGTGATTTGGCAGGAGGTGCGCGCCTACTCGCCGACTCCCCTGGGACTATCTAGTGCACCCGCGAATCCGTTTTGACCGCGTGGTGATGTGTTTCTTGGAAGTAGCAGGCGTGAGTACAAGGCTCACCCCTTCCTCTTGCACACCGTCTCACTCTCACGCATGCCACTCCGTCGCCCGTGAGTTCCCGGAGTTGCGCGTCTATTGCCGAGGATCCGCTGGGTCTAGTGCACCTGGGATTTGATTCTGGTGGCGTTGTCATGCGTTTTGTGGAAGTGGCAGGCGTGAGTACAAGGCTCACCGCCTTTTTTAGCACATGTGCCTCATAGTGCACAGCCTCTCCCTCGCAGGCGTGCCACACCGGCGCCCGTGATTTGGCAGGAGGTGCGCGCCTACTCCCCGACTCCCCTGGGACTATCTAGTGCACCCGCGAATCCGTTTTGGCCGCGTGGTCATGTGATAGGTGGAAGTAGCAGGCGTGACTACAAGGCTCACCCCTTCCTTTTGCACAGCCTCTCACTCTCACGCATGCCACTCCGTCGCCCGTGATTTCTCGGAGTTGCGGCTCTATTTCCGAGGCTCCCCTGTGTCTAGTGCACCTGGCATTTCATTTTGGTGGCGTTTTCATGCGTTTTGTGGAAGTGGCAGGCGTGAGTACAAGGCTCACCGCCTTTTTTAGCACATGTGCCTCATAGTGCACAGCCTCTCACTCGCAGGCGTGCCACACCGGCGCCCGTGATTTGGCAGGAGGTGCGCGCCTACTCGCCGACTCCCCTGGGACTATCTAGTGCACCCGCGAATCCGTTTTGACCGCGTGGTGATGTGTCTCTTGGAAGTAGCAGGCGTCAGTACAAGACTCACCCCTTCCTCTCGCACAGCCTCTCACTCTCACGCATGCCACTCCGTCGCCCGTGAGTTCCCAGAGTTGCGCGTCTATTGCCGAGGATCCGCTGGCTCTAGTGCACCTGGGATTTGATTCTGGTGGCGTTGTCATGCGTTTCGTGGAAGTGGCAGGCGTGAGTACAAGGCTCACCGCCTTCTTTAGCACATGTGCCTCACAGTGCACAGCCTCTCACTCGCAGGCGTGCCACTACGGCTGCCGTGATTTGGCAGGAGGTGCCCGACTACTCTCCAACTCCCCTGGGACTATCTACTGCACCCGGGAATCCGTTTTGTCCGCGTTGTCATGCGTTTCGTGGAAGTGGCATGCGTTGTCATACAAGGCTCACCGCCTTCTTTAGCACACGTGCCTCTTAGTGCACAGTCTCTCACTCGCAGGCGTGTCACGCCGACGCCAGTGACTTGCAGGAGGAGCGCGCCTACTCCCCGATTCCCCTGAGACTATCTACTGCACCGGGGAATCCATTTTGGCCGCGTGGTCATTTGTTTCGTGCAAGTAGCGGGCGTGAGTACAAGACTCACCGCCTTTTTTAGCACATGTGCCTCATAGTGCACAGCCTCTCCCTCGCAGGCGTGCCACACCGGCGCCCGTGATTTGGCAGGAGGTGCACGCCTACTCCCCGACTCCCCTGGGACTATCTAGTGCACCCGCGAATCCATTTTGGCCGCGTGGTCATGTGATAGGTGGAAGTAGCAGGCGTGACTACAAGGCTCACCCCTTCCTTTTGCACAGCCTCTCACTCTCACGCATGCCACTCCGTCGCCCGTGATTTCTCGGAGTTGCGGCTCTATTTCCGAGGCTCCCCTGTGTCTAGTGCATCTGGGATTTCATTTTGGTGGCGTTTTCATGCGTTTTGTGGAAGTGGCAGGCGTGAGTACAAGGCTCACCGCCTTTTTTAGCACATGTGCCTCATAGTGCACAGCCTCTCACTCGCAGGCGTGCCACACCGGCGCCCGTGATTTGGCAGGAGGTGCGCGCCTACTCCCCGACTCCCCTGGGACTATCTAGTGCACCCGCGAATCCGTTTTGGCCGCGTGGTCATGTGATAGGTGGAAGTAGCAGGCGTGACTACAAGGCTCACCCCTTCCTTTTGCACAGCCTCTCACTCTCACGCATGCCACTCCGTCGCCCGTGATTTCTCGGAGTTGCGGCTCTATTTCCGAGGCTCCCCTGTGTCTAGTGCACCTGGCATTTCATTTTGGTGGCGTTTTCATGCGTTTTGTGGAAGTGGCAGGCGTGAGTACAAGGCTCACCGCCTTTTTTAGCACATGTGCCTCATAGTGCACAGTCTCTCACTCGCAGGCGTGTTACGCCGACGCCAGTGACTTGCAGGAGGAGCGCGCCTACTCCCCGATTCCCCTGAGACTATCTACTGCACCCGGGAATCCATTTTGGCCGCGTGGTCATTTGTTTCGTGCAAGTAGCGGGCGTGAGTACAAGACTCACCGCCTTTTTTAGCACATGTGCCTCATAGTGCACAGCCTCTCACTCGCAGGCGTGCCACACCGGCGCCCGTGATTTGGCAGGAGGTGCGCGCCTACTCGCCGACTCCCCTGGGACTATCTAGTGCACCCGCGAATCCGTTTTGGCCGCGTGGTCATGTGATAGGTGGAAGTAGCAGGCGTGACTACAAGGCTCACCCCTTCCTTTTGCACAGCCTCTCACTCTCACGCATGCCACTCCGTCGCCCGTGATTTCTCGGAGTTGCGGCTCTATTTCCGAGGCTCCCCTGTGTCTAGTGCACCTGGCATTTCATTTTGGTGGCGTTTTCATGCGTTTTGTGGAAGTGGCAGGCGTGAGTACAAGGCTCACCGCCTTTTTTAGCACATGTGCCTCATAGTGCACAGCCTCTCACTCGCAGGCGTGCCACACCGGCGCCCGTGATTTGGCAGGAGGTGCGCGCCTACTCGCCGACTCCCCTGGGACTATCTAGTGCACCCGCGAATCCGTTTTGACCGCGTGGTGATGTGTCTCTTGGAAGTAGCAGGCGTCAGTACAAGGCTCACCCCTTCCTCTCGCACAGCCTCTCACTCTCACGCATGCCACTCCGTCGCCCGTGAGTTCCCAGAGTTGCGCGTCTATTGCCGAGGATCCGCTGGCTCTAGTGCACCTGGGATTTGATTCTGGTGGCGTTGTCATGCGTTTCGTGGAAGTGGCAGGCGTGAGTACAAGGCTCACCGCCTTCTTTAGCACATGTGCCTCACAGTGCACAGCCTCTCACTCGCAGGCGTGCCACTACGGCTGCCGTGATTTGGCAGGAGGTGCCCGACTACTCTCCAACTCCCCTGGGACTATCTACTGCACCCGGGAATCCGTTTTGTCCGCGTTGTCATGCGTTTCGTGGAAGTGGCATGCGTTGTCATACAAGGCTCACCGCCTTCTTTAGCACACGTGCCTCTTAGTGCACAGTCTCTCACTCGCAGGCGTGTCACGCCGACGCCAGTGACTTGCAGGAGGAGCGCGCCTACTCCCCGATTCCCCTGAGACTATCTACTGCACCGGGGAATCCATTTTGGCCGCGTGGTCATTTGTTTCGTGCAAGTAGCGGGCGTGAGTACAAGACTCACCGCCTTTTTTAGCACATGTGCCTCATAGTGCACAGCCTCTCCCTCGCAGGCGTGCCACACCGGCGCCCGTGATTTGGCAGGAGGTGCACGCCTACTCCCCGACTCCCCTGGGACTATCTAGTGCACCCGCGAATCCATTTTGGCCGCGTGGTCATGTGATAGGTGGAAGTAGCAGGCGTGACTACAAGGCTCACCCCTTCCTTTTGCACAGCCTCTCACTCTCACGCATGCCACTCCGTCGCCCGTGATTTCTCGGAGTTGCGGCTCTATTTCCGAGGCTCCCCTGTGTCTAGTGCATCTGGGATTTCATTTTGGTGGCGTTTTCATGCGTTTTGTGGAAGTGGCAGGCGTGAGTACAAGGCTCACCGCCTTTTTTAGCACATGTGCCTCATAGTGCACAGCCTCTCACTCGCAGGCGTGCCACACCGGCGCCCGTGATTTGGCAGGAGGTGCGCGCCTACTCCCCGACTCCCCTGGGACTATCTAGTGCACCCGCGAATCCGTTTTGGCCGCGTGGTCATGTGATAGGTGGAAGTAGCAGGCGTGACTACAAGGCTCACCCCTTCCTTTTGCACAGCCTCTCACTCTCACGCATGCCACTCCGTCGCCCGTGATTTCTCGGAGTTGCGGCTCTATTTCCGAGGCTCCCCTGTGTCTAGTGCACCTGGCATTTCATTTTGGTGGCGTTTTCATGCGTTTTGTGGAAGTGGCAGGCGTGAGTACAAGGCTCACCGCCTTTTTTAGCACATGTGCCTCATAGTGCACAGTCTCTCACTCGCAGGCGTGTTACGCCGACGCCAGTGACTTGCAGGAGGAGCGCGCCTACTCCCCGATTCCCCTGAGACTATCTACTGCACCCGGGAATCCATTTTGGCCGCGTGGTCATTTGTTTCGTGCAAGTAGCGGGCGTGAGTACAAGACTCACCGCCTTTTTTAGCACATGTGCCTCATAGTGCACAGCCTCTCACTCGCAGGCGTGCCACACCGGCGCCCGTGATTTGGCAGGAGGTGCGCGCCTACTCGCCGACTCCCCTGGGACTATCTAGTGCACCCGCGAATCCGTTTTGACCGCGTGGTGATGTGTTTCTTGGAAGTAGCAGGCGTGAGTACAAGGCTCACCCCTTCCTCTTGCACACCGTCTCACTCTCACGCATGCCACTCCGTCGCCCGTGAGTTCCCGGAGTTGCGCGTCTATTGCCGAGGATCCGCTGGGTCTAGTGCACCTGGGATTTGATTCTGGTGGCGTTGTCATGCGTTTTGTGGAAGTGGCAGGCGTGAGTACAAGGCTCACCGCCTTTTTTAGCACATGTGCCTCATAGTGCACAGCCTCTCCCTCGCAGGCGTGCCACACCGGCGCCCGTGATTTGGCAGGAGGTGCGCGCCTACTCCCCGACTCCCCTGGGACTATCTAGTGCACCCGCGAATCCGTTTTGGCCGCGTGGTCATGTGATAGGTGGAAGTAGCAGGCGTGACTACAAGGCTCACCCCTTCCTTTTGCACAGCCTCTCACTCTCACGCATGCCACTCCGTCGCCCGTGATTTCTCGGAGTTGCGGCTCTATTTCCGAGGCTCCCCTGTGTCTAGTGCACCTGGCATTTCATTTTGGTGGCGTTTTCATGCGTTTTGTGGAAGTGGCAGGCGTGAGTACAAGGCTCACCGCCTTTTTTAGCACATGTGCCTCATAGTGCACAGCCTCTCACTCGCAGGCGTGCCACACCGGCGCCCGTGATTTGGCAGGAGGTGCGCGCCTACTCGCCGACTCCCCTGGGACTATCTAGTGCACCCGCGAATCCGTTTTGACCGCGTGGTGATGTGTCTCTTGGAAGTAGCAGGCGTCAGTACAAGACTCACCCCTTCCTCTCGCACAGCCTCTCACTCTCACGCATGCCACTCCGTCGCCCGTGAGTTCCCAGAGTTGCGCGTCTATTGCCGAGGATCCGCTGGCTCTAGTGCACCTGGGATTTGATTCTGGTGGCGTTGTCATGCGTTTCGTGGAAGTGGCAGGCGTGAGTACAAGGCTCACCGCCTTCTTTAGCACATGTGCCTCACAGTGCACAGCCTCTCACTCGCAGGCGTGCCACTACGGCTGCCGTGATTTGGCAGGAGGTGCCCGACTACTCTCCAACTCCCCTGGGACTATCTACTGCACCCGGGAATCCGTTTTGTCCGCGTTGTCATGCGTTTCGTGGAAGTGGCATGCGTTGTCATACAAGGCTCACCGCCTTCTTTAGCACACGTGCCTCTTAGTGCACAGTCTCTCACTCGCAGGCGTGTCACGCCGACGCCAGTGACTTGCAGGAGGAGCGCGCCTACTCCCCGATTCCCCTGAGACTATCTACTGCACCGGGGAATCCATTTTGGCCGCGTGGTCATTTGTTTCGTGCAAGTAGCGGGCGTGAGTACAAGACTCACCGCCTTTTTTAGCACATGTGCCTCATAGTGCACAGCCTCTCCCTCGCAGGCGTGCCACACCGGCGCCCGTGATTTGGCAGGAGGTGCACGCCTACTCCCCGACTCCCCTGGGACTATCTAGTGCACCCGCGAATCCATTTTGGCCGCGTGGTCATGTGATAGGTGGAAGTAGCAGGCGTGACTACAAGGCTCACCCCTTCCTTTTGCACAGCCTCTCACTCTCACGCATGCCACTCCGTCGCCCGTGATTTCTCGGAGTTGCGGCTCTATTTCCGAGGCTCCCCTGTGTCTAGTGCATCTGGGATTTCATTTTGGTGGCGTTTTCATGCGTTTTGTGGAAGTGGCAGGCGTGAGTACAAGGCTCACCGCCTTTTTTAGCACATGTGCCTCATAGTGCACAGCCTCTCACTCGCAGGCGTGCCACACCGGCGCCCGTGATTTGGCAGGAGGTGCGCGCCTACTCCCCGACTCCCCTGGGACTATCTAGTGCACCCGCGAATCCGTTTTGGCCGCGTGGTCATGTGATAGGTGGAAGTAGCAGGCGTGACTACAAGGCTCACCCCTTCCTTTTGCACAGCCTCTCACTCTCACGCATGCCACTCCGTCGCCCGTGATTTCTCGGAGTTGCGGCTCTATTTCCGAGGCTCCCCTGTGTCTAGTGCACCTGGCATTTCATTTTGGTGGCGTTTTCATGCGTTTTGTGGAAGTGGCAGGCGTGAGTACAAGGCTCACCGCCTTTTTTAGCACATGTGCCTCATAGTGCACAGTCTCTCACTCGCAGGCGTGTTACGCCGACGCCAGTGACTTGCAGGAGGAGCGCGCCTACTCCCCGATTCCCCTGAGACTATCTACTGCACCCGGGAATCCATTTTGGCCGCGTGGTCATTTGTTTCGTGCAAGTAGCGGGCGTGAGTACAAGACTCACCGCCTTTTTTAGCACATGTGCCTCATAGTGCACAGCCTCTCACTCGCAGGCGTGCCACACCGGCGCCCGTGATTTGGCAGGAGGTGCGCGCCTACTCGCCGACTCCCCTGGGACTATCTAGTGCACCCGCGAATCCGTTTTGACCGCGTGGTGATGTGTTTCTTGGAAGTAGCAGGCGTGAGTACAAGGCTCACCCCTTCCTCTTGCACACCGTCTCACTCTCACGCATGCCACTCCGTCGCCCGTGAGTTCCCGGAGTTGCGCGTCTATTGCCGAGGATCCGCTGGGTCTAGTGCACCTGGGATTTGATTCTGGTGGCGTTGTCATGCGTTTTGTGGAAGTGGCAGGCGTGAGTACAAGGCTCACCGCCTTTTTTAGCACATGTGCCTCATAGTGCACAGCCTCTCCCTCGCAGGCGTGCCACACCGGCGCCCGTGATTTGGCAGGAGGTGCGCGCCTACTCCCCGACTCCCCTGGGACTATCTAGTGCACCCGCGAATCCGTTTTGGCCGCGTGGTCATGTGATAGGTGGAAGTAGCAGGCGTGACTACAAGGCTCACCCCTTCCTTTTGCACAGCCTCTCACTCTCACGCATGCCACTCCGTCGCCCGTGATTTCTCGGAGTTGCGGCTCTATTTCCGAGGCTCCCCTGTGTCTAGTGCACCTGGCATTTCATTTTGGTGGCGTTTTCATGCGTTTTGTGGAAGTGGCAGGCGTGAGTACAAGGCTCACCGCCTTTTTTAGCACATGTGCCTCATAGTGCACAGCCTCTCACTCGCAGGCGTGCCACACCGGCGCCCGTGATTTGGCAGGAGGTGCGCGCCTACTCGCCGACTCCCCTGGGACTATCTAGTGCACCCGCGAATCCGTTTTGACCGCGTGGTGATGTGTCTCTTGGAAGTAGCAGGCGTCAGTACAAGACTCACCCCTTCCTCTCGCACAGCCTCTCACTCTCACGCATGCCACTCCGTCGCCCGTGAGTTCCCAGAGTTGCGCGTCTATTGCCGAGGATCCGCTGGCTCTAGTGCACCTGGGATTTGATTCTGGTGGCGTTGTCATGCGTTTCGTGGAAGTGGCAGGCGTGAGTACAAGGCTCACCGCCTTCTTTAGCACATGTGCCTCACAGTGCACAGCCTCTCACTCGCAGGCGTGCCACTACGGCTGCCGTGATTTGGCAGGAGGTGCCCGACTACTCTCCAACTCCCCTGGGACTATCTACTGCACCCGGGAATCCGTTTTGTCCGCGTTGTCATGCGTTTCGTGGAAGTGGCATGCGTTGTCATACAAGGCTCACCGCCTTCTTTAGCACACGTGCCTCTTAGTGCACAGTCTCTCACTCGCAGGCGTGTCACGCCGACGCCAGTGACTTGCAGGAGGAGCGCGCCTACTCCCCGATTCCCCTGAGACTATCTACTGCACCGGGGAATCCATTTTGGCCGCGTGGTCATTTGTTTCGTGCAAGTAGCGGGCGTGAGTACAAGACTCACCGCCTTTTTTAGCACATGTGCCTCATAGTGCACAGCCTCTCCCTCGCAGGCGTGCCACACCGGCGCCCGTGATTTGGCAGGAGGTGCACGCCTACTCCCCGACTCCCCTGGGACTATCTAGTGCACCCGCGAATCCATTTTGGCCGCGTGGTCATGTGATAGGTGGAAGTAGCAGGCGTGACTACAAGGCTCACCCCTTCCTTTTGCACAGCCTCTCACTCTCACGCATGCCACTCCGTCGCCCGTGATTTCTCGGAGTTGCGGCTCTATTTCCGAGGCTCCCCTGTGTCTAGTGCATCTGGGATTTCATTTTGGTGGCGTTTTCATGCGTTTTGTGGAAGTGGCAGGCGTGAGTACAAGGCTCACCGCCTTTTTTAGCACATGTGCCTCATAGTGCACAGCCTCTCACTCGCAGGCGTGCCACACCGGCGCCCGTGATTTGGCAGGAGGTGCGCGCCTACTCCCCGACTCCCCTGGGACTATCTAGTGCACCCGCGAATCCGTTTTGGCCGCGTGGTCATGTGATAGGTGGAAGTAGCAGGCGTGACTACAAGGCTCACCCCTTCCTTTTGCACAGCCTCTCACTCTCACGCATGCCACTCCGTCGCCCGTGATTTCTCGGAGTTGCGGCTCTATTTCCGAGGCTCCCCTGTGTCTAGTGCACCTGGCATTTCATTTTGGTGGCGTTTTCATGCGTTTTGTGGAAGTGGCAGGCGTGAGTACAAGGCTCACCGCCTTTTTTAGCACATGTGCCTCATAGTGCACAGTCTCTCACTCGCAGGCGTGTTACGCCGACGCCAGTGACTTGCAGGAGGAGCGCGCCTACTCCCCGATTCCCCTGAGACTATCTACTGCACCCGGGAATCCATTTTGGCCGCGTGGTCATTTGTTTCGTGCAAGTAGCGGGCGTGAGTACAAGACTCACCGCCTTTTTTAGCACATGTGCCTCATAGTGCACAGCCTCTCACTCGCAGGCGTGCCACACCGGCGCCCGTGATTTGGCAGGAGGTGCGCGCCTACTCGCCGACTCCCCTGGGACTATCTAGTGCACCCGCGAATCCGTTTTGGCCGCGTGGTCATGTGATAGGTGGAAGTAGCAGGCGTGACTACAAGGCTCACCCCTTCCTTTTGCACAGCCTCTCACTCTCACGCATGCCACTCCGTCGCCCGTGATTTCTCGGAGTTGCGGCTCTATTTCCGAGGCTCCCCTGTGTCTAGTGCACCTGGCATTTCATTTTGGTGGCGTTTTCATGCGTTTTGTGGAAGTGGCAGGCGTGAGTACAAGGCTCACCGCCTTTTTTAGCACATGTGCCTCATAGTGCACAGCCTCTCACTCGCAGGCGTGCCACACCGGCGCCCGTGATTTGGCAGGAGGTGCGCGCCTACTCGCCGACTCCCCTGGGACTATCTAGTGCACCCGCGAATCCGTTTTGACCGCGTGGTGATGTGTCTCTTGGAAGTAGCAGGCGTCAGTACAAGGCTCACCCCTTCCTCTCGCACAGCCTCTCACTCTCACGCATGCCACTCCGTCGCCCGTGAGTTCCCAGAGTTGCGCGTCTATTGCCGAGGATCCGCTGGCTCTAGTGCACCTGGGATTTGATTCTGGTGGCGTTGTCATGCGTTTCGTGGAAGTGGCAGGCGTGAGTACAAGGCTCACCGCCTTCTTTAGCACATGTGCCTCACAGTGCACAGCCTCTCACTCGCAGGCGTGCCACTACGGCTGCCGTGATTTGGCAGGAGGTGCCCGACTACTCTCCAACTCCCCTGGGACTATCTACTGCACCCGGGAATCCGTTTTGTCCGCGTTGTCATGCGTTTCGTGGAAGTGGCATGCGTTGTCATACAAGGCTCACCGCCTTCTTTAGCACACGTGCCTCTTAGTGCACAGTCTCTCACTCGCAGGCGTGTCACGCCGACGCCAGTGACTTGCAGGAGGAGCGCGCCTACTCCCCGATTCCCCTGAGACTATCTACTGCACCGGGGAATCCATTTTGGCCGCGTGGTCATTTGTTTCGTGCAAGTAGCGGGCGTGAGTACAAGACTCACCGCCTTTTTTAGCACATGTGCCTCATAGTGCACAGCCTCTCCCTCGCAGGCGTGCCACACCGGCGCCCGTGATTTGGCAGGAGGTGCACGCCTACTCCCCGACTCCCCTGGGACTATCTAGTGCACCCGCGAATCCATTTTGGCCGCGTGGTCATGTGATAGGTGGAAGTAGCAGGCGTGACTACAAGGCTCACCCCTTCCTTTTGCACAGCCTCTCACTCTCACGCATGCCACTCCGTCGCCCGTGATTTCTCGGAGTTGCGGCTCTATTTCCGAGGCTCCCCTGTGTCTAGTGCATCTGGGATTTCATTTTGGTGGCGTTTTCATGCGTTTTGTGGAAGTGGCAGGCGTGAGTACAAGGCTCACCGCCTTTTTTAGCACATGTGCCTCATAGTGCACAGCCTCTCACTCGCAGGCGTGCCACACCGGCGCCCGTGATTTGGCAGGAGGTGCGCGCCTACTCCCCGACTCCCCTGGGACTATCTAGTGCACCCGCGAATCCGTTTTGGCCGCGTGGTCATGTGATAGGTGGAAGTAGCAGGCGTGACTACAAGGCTCACCCCTTCCTTTTGCACAGCCTCTCACTCTCACGCATGCCACTCCGTCGCCCGTGATTTCTCGGAGTTGCGGCTCTATTTCCGAGGCTCCCCTGTGTCTAGTGCACCTGGCATTTCATTTTGGTGGCGTTTTCATGCGTTTTGTGGAAGTGGCAGGCGTGAGTACAAGGCTCACCGCCTTTTTTAGCACATGTGCCTCATAGTGCACAGTCTCTCACTCGCAGGCGTGTTACGCCGACGCCAGTGACTTGCAGGAGGAGCGCGCCTACTCCCCGATTCCCCTGAGACTATCTACTGCACCCGGGAATCCATTTTGGCCGCGTGGTCATTTGTTTCGTGCAAGTAGCGGGCGTGAGTACAAGACTCACCGCCTTTTTTAGCACATGTGCCTCATAGTGCACAGCCTCTCACTCGCAGGCGTGCCACACCGGCGCCCGTGATTTGGCAGGAGGTGCGCGCCTACTCGCCGACTCCCCTGGGACTATCTAGTGCACCCGCGAATCCGTTTTGACCGCGTGGTGATGTGTTTCTTGGAAGTAGCAGGCGTGAGTACAAGGCTCACCCCTTCCTCTTGCACACCGTCTCACTCTCACGCATGCCACTCCGTCGCCCGTGAGTTCCCGGAGTTGCGCGTCTATTGCCGAGGATCCGCTGGGTCTAGTGCACCTGGGATTTGATTCTGGTGGCGTTGTCATGCGTTTTGTGGAAGTGGCAGGCGTGAGTACAAGGCTCACCGCCTTTTTTAGCACATGTGCCTCATAGTGCACAGCCTCTCCCTCGCAGGCGTGCCACACCGGCGCCCGTGATTTGGCAGGAGGTGCGCGCCTACTCCCCGACTCCCCTGGGACTATCTAGTGCACCCGCGAATCCGTTTTGGCCGCGTGGTCATGTGATAGGTGGAAGTAGCAGGCGTGACTACAAGGCTCACCCCTTCCTTTTGCACAGCCTCTCACTCTCACGCATGCCACTCCGTCGCCCGTGATTTCTCGGAGTTGCGGCTCTATTTCCGAGGCTCCCCTGTGTCTAGTGCACCTGGCATTTCATTTTGGTGGCGTTTTCATGCGTTTTGTGGAAGTGGCAGGCGTGAGTACAAGGCTCACCGCCTTTTTTAGCACATGTGCCTCATAGTGCACAGCCTCTCACTCGCAGGCGTGCCACACCGGCGCCCGTGATTTGGCAGGAGGTGCGCGCCTACTCGCCGACTCCCCTGGGACTATCTAGTGCACCCGCGAATCCGTTTTGACCGCGTGGTGATGTGTCTCTTGGAAGTAGCAGGCGTCAGTACAAGACTCACCCCTTCCTCTCGCACAGCCTCTCACTCTCACGCATGCCACTCCGTCGCCCGTGAGTTCCCAGAGTTGCGCGTCTATTGCCGAGGATCCGCTGGCTCTAGTGCACCTGGGATTTGATTCTGGTGGCGTTGTCATGCGTTTCGTGGAAGTGGCAGGCGTGAGTACAAGGCTCACCGCCTTCTTTAGCACATGTGCCTCACAGTGCACAGCCTCTCACTCGCAGGCGTGCCACTACGGCTGCCGTGATTTGGCAGGAGGTGCCCGACTACTCTCCAACTCCCCTGGGACTATCTACTGCACCCGGGAATCCGTTTTGTCCGCGTTGTCATGCGTTTCGTGGAAGTGGCATGCGTTGTCATACAAGGCTCACCGCCTTCTTTAGCACACGTGCCTCTTAGTGCACAGTCTCTCACTCGCAGGCGTGTCACGCCGACGCCAGTGACTTGCAGGAGGAGCGCGCCTACTCCCCGATTCCCCTGAGACTATCTACTGCACCGGGGAATCCATTTTGGCCGCGTGGTCATTTGTTTCGTGCAAGTAGCGGGCGTGAGTACAAGACTCACCGCCTTTTTTAGCACATGTGCCTCATAGTGCACAGCCTCTCCCTCGCAGGCGTGCCACACCGGCGCCCGTGATTTGGCAGGAGGTGCACGCCTACTCCCCGACTCCCCTGGGACTATCTAGTGCACCCGCGAATCCATTTTGGCCGCGTGGTCATGTGATAGGTGGAAGTAGCAGGCGTGACTACAAGGCTCACCCCTTCCTTTTGCACAGCCTCTCACTCTCACGCATGCCACTCCGTCGCCCGTGATTTCTCGGAGTTGCGGCTCTATTTTCGAGGCTCCCCTGTGTCTAGTGCATCTGGGATTTCATTTTGGTGGCGTTTTCATGCGTTTTGTGGAAGTGGCAGGCGTGAGTACAAGGCTCACCGCCTTTTTTAGCACATGTGCCTCATAGTGCACAGCCTCTCACTCGCAGGCGTGCCACACCGGCGCCCGTGATTTGGCAGGAGGTGCGCGCCTACTCCCCGACTCCCCTGGGACTATCTAGTGCACCCGCGAATCCGTTTTGGCCGCGTGGTCATGTGATAGGTGGAAGTAGCAGGCGTGACTACAAGGCTCACCCCTTCCTTTTGCACAGCCTCTCACTCTCACGCATGCCACTCCGTCGCCCGTGATTTCTCGGAGTTGCGGCTCTATTTCCGAGGCTCCCCTGTGTCTAGTGCACCTGGCATTTCATTTTGGTGGCGTTTTCATGCGTTTTGTGGAAGTGGCAGGCGTGAGTACAAGGCTCACCGCCTTTTTTAGCACATGTGCCTCATAGTGCACAGTCTCTCACTCGCAGGCGTGTTACGCCGACGCCAGTGACTTGCAGGAGGAGCGCGCCTACTCCCCGATTCCCCTGAGACTATCTACTGCACCCGGGAATCCATTTTGGCCGCGTGGTCATTTGTTTCGTGCAAGTAGCGGGCGTGAGTACAAGACTCACCGCCTTTTTTAGCACATGTGCCTCATAGTGCACAGCCTCTCACTCGCAGGCGTGCCACACCGGCGCCCGTGATTTGGCAGGAGGTGCGCGCCTACTCGCCGACTCCCCTGGGACTATCTAGTGCACCCGCGAATCCGTTTTGGCCGCGTGGTCATGTGATAGGTGGAAGTAGCAGGCGTGACTACAAGGCTCACCCCTTCCTTTTGCACAGCCTCTCACTCTCACGCATGCCACTCCGTCGCCCGTGATTTCTCGGAGTTGCGGCTCTATTTCCGAGGCTCCCCTGTGTCTAGTGCACCTGGCATTTCATTTTGGTGGCGTTTTCATGCGTTTTGTGGAAGTGGCAGGCGTGAGTACAAGGCTCACCGCCTTTTTTAGCACATGTGCCTCATAGTGCACAGCCTCTCACTCGCAGGCGTGCCACACCGGCGCCCGTGATTTGGCAGGAGGTGCGCGCCTACTCGCCGACTCCCCTGGGACTATCTAGTGCACCCGCGAATCCGTTTTGACCGCGTGGTGATGTGTCTCTTGGAAGTAGCAGGCGTCAGTACAAGGCTCACCCCTTCCTCTCGCACAGCCTCTCACTCTCACGCATGCCACTCCGTCGCCCGTGAGTTCCCAGAGTTGCGCGTCTATTGCCGAGGATCCGCTGGCTCTAGTGCACCTGGGATTTGATTCTGGTGGCGTTGTCATGCGTTTCGTGGAAGTGGCAGGCGTGAGTACAAGGCTCACCGCCTTCTTTAGCACATGTGCCTCACAGTGCACAGCCTCTCACTCGCAGGCGTGCCACTACGGCTGCCGTGATTTGGCAGGAGGTGCCCGACTACTCTCCAACTCCCCTGGGACTATCTACTGCACCCGGGAATCCGTTTTGTCCGCGTTGTCATGCGTTTCGTGGAAGTGGCATGCGTTGTCATACAAGGCTCACCGCCTTCTTTAGCACACGTGCCTCTTAGTGCACAGTCTCTCACTCGCAGGCGTGTCACGCCGACGCCAGTGACTTGCAGGAGGAGCGCGCCTACTCCCCGATTCCCCTGAGACTATCTACTGCACCGGGGAATCCATTTTGGCCGCGTGGTCATTTGTTTCGTGCAAGTAGCGGGCGTGAGTACAAGACTCACCGCCTTTTTTAGCACATGTGCCTCATAGTGCACAGCCTCTCCCTCGCAGGCGTGCCACACCGGCGCCCGTGATTTGGCAGGAGGTGCACGCCTACTCCCCGACTCCCCTGGGACTATCTAGTGCACCCGCGAATCCATTTTGGCCGCGTGGTCATGTGATAGGTGGAAGTAGCAGGCGTGACTACAAGGCTCACCCCTTCCTTTTGCACAGCCTCTCACTCTCACGCATGCCACTCCGTCGCCCGTGATTTCTCGGAGTTGCGGCTCTATTTCCGAGGCTCCCCTGTGTCTAGTGCATCTGGGATTTCATTTTGGTGGCGTTTTCATGCGTTTTGTGGAAGTGGCAGGCGTGAGTACAAGGCTCACCGCCTTTTTTAGCACATGTGCCTCATAGTGCACAGCCTCTCACTCGCAGGCGTGCCACACCGGCGCCCGTGATTTGGCAGGAGGTGCGCGCCTACTCCCCGACTCCCCTGGGACTATCTAGTGCACCCGCGAATCCGTTTTGGCCGCGTGGTCATGTGATAGGTGGAAGTAGCAGGCGTGACTACAAGGCTCACCCCTTCCTTTTGCACAGCCTCTCACTCTCACGCATGCCACTCCGTCGCCCGTGATTTCTCGGAGTTGCGGCTCTATTTCCGAGGCTCCCCTGTGTCTAGTGCACCTGGCATTTCATTTTGGTGGCGTTTTCATGCGTTTTGTGGAAGTGGCAGGCGTGAGTACAAGGCTCACCGCCTTTTTTAGCACATGTGCCTCATAGTGCACAGTCTCTCACTCGCAGGCGTGTTACGCCGACGCCAGTGACTTGCAGGAGGAGCGCGCCTACTCCCCGATTCCCCTGAGACTATCTACTGCACCCGGGAATCCATTTTGGCCGCGTGGTCATTTGTTTCGTGCAAGTAGCGGGCGTGAGTACAAGACTCACCGCCTTTTTTAGCACATGTGCCTCATAGTGCACAGCCTCTCACTCGCAGGCGTGCCACACCGGCGCCCGTGATTTGGCAGGAGGTGCGCGCCTACTCGCCGACTCCCCTGGGACTATCTAGTGCACCCGCGAATCCGTTTTGACCGCGTGGTGATGTGTTTCTTGGAAGTAGCAGGCGTGAGTACAAGGCTCACCCCTTCCTCTTGCACACCGTCTCACTCTCACGCATGCCACTCCGTCGCCCGTGAGTTCCCGGAGTTGCGCGTCTATTGCCGAGGATCCGCTGGGTCTAGTGCACCTGGGATTTGATTCTGGTGGCGTTGTCATGCGTTTTGTGGAAGTGGCAGGCGTGAGTACAAGGCTCACCGCCTTTTTTAGCACATGTGCCTCATAGTGCACAGCCTCTCCCTCGCAGGCGTGCCACACCGGCGCCCGTGATTTGGCAGGAGGTGCGCGCCTACTCCCCGACTCCCCTGGGACTATCTAGTGCACCCGCGAATCCGTTTTGGCCGCGTGGTCATGTGATAGGTGGAAGTAGCAGGCGTGACTACAAGGCTCACCCCTTCCTTTTGCACAGCCTCTCACTCTCACGCATGCCACTCCGTCGCCCGTGATTTCTCGGAGTTGCGGCTCTATTTCCGAGGCTCCCCTGTGTCTAGTGCACCTGGCATTTCATTTTGGTGGCGTTTTCATGCGTTTTGTGGAAGTGGCAGGCGTGAGTACAAGGCTCACCGCCTTTTTTAGCACATGTGCCTCATAGTGCACAGCCTCTCACTCGCAGGCGTGCCACACCGGCGCCCGTGATTTGGCAGGAGGTGCGCGCCTACTCGCCGACTCCCCTGGGACTATCTAGTGCACCCGCGAATCCGTTTTGGCCGCGTGGTCATGTGATAGGTGGAAGTAGCAGGCGTGACTACAAGGCTCACCCCTTCCTTTTGCACAGCCTCTCACTCTCACGCATGCCACTCCGTCGCCCGTGATTTCTCGGAGTTGCGGCTCTATTTCCGAGGCTCCCCTGTGTCTAGTGCACCTGGCATTTCATTTTGGTGGCGTTTTCATGCGTTTTGTGGAAGTGGCAGGCGTGAGTACAAGGCTCACCGCCTTTTTTAGCACATGTGCCTCATAGTGCACAGTCTCTCACTCGCAGGCGTGTTACGCCGACGCCAGTGACTTGCAGGAAGAGGGCGCCTACTCCCCGATTCCCCTGAGACTATCTACTGCACCCGGGAATCCATTTTGGCCGCGTGGTCATTTGTTTCGTGCAAGTAGCGGGCGTGAGTACAAGACTCACCGCCTTTTTTAGCACATGTGCCTCATAGTGCACAGCCTCTCACTCGCAGGCGTGCCACACCGGCGCCCGTGATTTGGCAGGAGGTGCGCGCCTACTCGCCGACTCCCTTGGGACTATCTAGTGCACCCGCGAATCCGTTTTGACCGCGTGGTGATGTGTTTCTTGGAAGTAGCAGGCGTGAGTACAAGGCTCACCCCTTCCTCTTGCACACCGTCTCACTCTCACGCATGCCACTCCGTCGCCCGTGAGTTCCCGGAGTTGCGCGTCTATTGCCGAGGATCCGCTGGGTCTAGTGCACCTGGGATTTGATTCTGGTGGCGTTGTCATGCGTTTTGTGGAAGTGGCAGGCGTGAGTACAAGGCTCACCGCCTTTTTTAGCACATGTGCCTCATAGTGCACAGCCTCTCCCTCGCAGGCGTGCCACACCGGCGCCCGTGATTTGGCAGGAGGTGCGCGCCTACTCCCCGACTCCCCTGGGACTATCTAGTGCACCCGCGAATCCGTTTTGGCCGCGTGGTCATGTGATAGGTGGAAGTAGCAGGCGTGACTACAAGGCTCACCCCTTCCTTTTGCACAGCCTCTCACTCTCACGCATGCCACTCCGTCGCCCGTGATTTCTCGGAGTTGCGGCTCTATTTCCGAGGCTCCCCTGTGTCTAGTGCACCTGGCATTTCATTTTGGTGGCGTTTTCATGCGTTTTGTGGAAGTGGCAGGCGTGAGTACAAGGCTCACCGCCTTTTTTAGCACATGTGCCTCATAGTGCACAGCCTCTCACTCGCAGGCGTGCCACACCGGCGCCCGTGATTTGGCAGGAGGTGCGCGCCTACTCGCCGACTCCCCTGGGACTATCTAGTGCACCCGCGAATCCGTTTTGACCGCGTGGTGATGTGTCTCTTGGAAGTAGCAGGCGTCAGTACAAGGCTCACCCCTTCCTCTCGCACAGCCTCTCACTCTCACGCATGCCACTCCGTCGCCCGTGAGTTCCCAGAGTTGCGCGTCTATTGCCGAGGATCCGCTGGCTCTAGTGCACCTGGGATTTGATTCTGGTGGCGTTGTCATGCGTTTCGTGGAAGTGGCAGGCGTGAGTACAAGGCTCACCGCCTTCTTTAGCACATGTGCCTCACAGTGCACAGCCTCTCACTCGCAGGCGTGCCACTACGGCTGCCGTGATTTGGCAGGAGGTGCCCGACTACTCTCCAACTCCCCTGGGACTATCTACTGCACCCGGGAATCCGTTTTGTCCGCGTTGTCATGCGTTTCGTGGAAGTGGCATGCGTTGTCATACAAGGCTCACCGCCTTCTTTAGCACACGTGCCTCTTAGTGCACAGTCTCTCACTCGCAGGCGTGTCACGCCGACGCCAGTGACTTGCAGGAGGAGCGCGCCTACTCCCCGATTCCCCTGAGACTATCTACTGCACCGGGGAATCCATTTTGGCCGCGTGGTCATTTGTTTCGTGCAAGTAGCGGGCGTGAGTACAAGACTCACCGCCTTTTTTAGCACATGTGCCTCATAGTGCACAGCCTCTCCCTCGCAGGCGTGCCACACCGGCGCCCGTGATTTGGCAGGAGGTGCACGCCTACTCCCCGACTCCCCTGGGACTATCTAGTGCACCCGCGAATCCATTTTGGCCGCGTGGTCATGTGATAGGTGGAAGTAGCAGGCGTGACTACAAGGCTCACCCCTTCCTTTTGCACAGCCTCTCACTCTCACGCATGCCACTCCGTCGCCCGTGATTTCTCGGAGTTGCGGCTCTATTTCCGAGGCTCCCCTGTGTCTAGTGCATCTGGGATTTCATTTTGGTGGCGTTTTCATGCGTTTTGTGGAAGTGGCAGGCGTGAGTACAAGGCTCACCGCCTTTTTTAGCACATGTGCCTCATAGTGCACAGCCTCTCACTCGCAGGCGTGCCACACCGGCGCCCGTGATTTGGCAGGAGGTGCGCGCCTACTCCCCGACTCCCCTGGGACTATCTAGTGCACCCGCGAATCCGTTTTGGCCGCGTGGTCATGTGATAGGTGGAAGTAGCAGGCGTGACTACAAGGCTCACCCCTTCCTTTTGCACAGCCTCTCACTCTCACGCATGCCACTCCGTCGCCCGTGATTTCTCGGAGTTGCGGCTCTATTTCCGAGGCTCCCCTGTGTCTAGTGCACCTGGCATTTCATTTTGGTGGCGTTTTCATGCGTTTTGTGGAAGTGGCAGGCGTGAGTACAAGGCTCACCGCCTTTTTTAGCACATGTGCCTCATAGTGCACAGTCTCTCACTCGCAGGCGTGTTACGCCGACGCCAGTGACTTGCAGGAGGAGCGCGCCTACTCCCCGATTCCCCTGAGACTATCTACTGCACCCGGGAATCCATTTTGGCCGCGTGGTCATTTGTTTCGTGCAAGTAGCGGGCGTGAGTACAAGACTCACCGCCTTTTTTAGCACATGTGCCTCATAGTGCACAGCCTCTCACTCGCAGGCGTGCCACACCGGCGCCCGTGATTTGGCAGGAGGTGCGCGCCTACTCGCCGACTCCCCTGGGACTATCTAGTGCACCCGCGAATCCGTTTTGGCCGCGTGGTCATGTGATAGGTGGAAGTAGCAGGCGTGACTACAAGGCTCACCCCTTCCTTTTGCACAGCCTCTCACTCTCACGCATGCCACTCCGTCGCCCGTGATTTCTCGGAGTTGCGGCTCTATTTCCGAGGCTCCCCTGTGTCTAGTGCACCTGGCATTTCATTTTGGTGGCGTTTTCATGCGTTTTGTGGAAGTGGCAGGCGTGAGTACAAGGCTCACCGCCTTTTTTAGCACATGTGCCTCATAGTGCACAGCCTCTCACTCGCAGGCGTGCCACACCGGCGCCCGTGATTTGGCAGGAGGTGCGCGCCTACTCGCCGACTCCCCTGGGACTATCTAGTGCACCCGCGAATCCGTTTTGACCGCGTGGTGATGTGTCTCTTGGAAGTAGCAGGCGTCAGTACAAGGCTCACCCCTTCCTCTCGCACAGCCTCTCACTCTCACGCATGCCACTCCGTCGCCCGTGAGTTCCCAGAGTTGCGCGTCTATTGCCGAGGATCCGCTGGCTCTAGTGCACCTGGGATTTGATTCTGGTGGCGTTGTCATGCGTTTCGTGGAAGTGGCAGGCGTGAGTACAAGGCTCACCGCCTTCTTTAGCACATGTGCCTCACAGTGCACAGCCTCTCACTCGCAGGCGTGCCACTACGGCTGCCGTGATTTGGCAGGAGGTGCCCGACTACTCTCCAACTCCCCTGGGACTATCTACTGCACCCGGGAATCCGTTTTGTCCGCGTTGTCATGCGTTTCGTGGAAGTGGCATGCGTTGTCATACAAGGCTCACCGCCTTCTTTAGCACACGTGCCTCTTAGTGCACAGTCTCTCACTCGCAGGCGTGTCACGCCGACGCCAGTGACTTGCAGGAGGAGCGCGCCTACTCCCCGATTCCCCTGAGACTATCTACTGCACCGGGGAATCCATTTTGGCCGCGTGGTCATTTGTTTCGTGCAAGTAGCGGGCGTGAGTACAAGACTCACCGCCTTTTTTAGCACATGTGCCTCATAGTGCACAGCCTCTCCCTCGCAGGCGTGCCACACCGGCGCCCGTGATTTGGCAGGAGGTGCACGCCTACTCCCCGACTCCCCTGGGACTATCTAGTGCACCCGCGAATCCATTTTGGCCGCGTGGTCATGTGATAGGTGGAAGTAGCAGGCGTGACTACAAGGCTCACCCCTTCCTTTTGCACAGCCTCTCACTCTCACGCATGCCACTCCGTCGCCCGTGATTTCTCGGAGTTGCGGCTCTATTTCCGAGGCTCCCCTGTGTCTAGTGCATCTGGGATTTCATTTTGGTGGCGTTTTCATGCGTTTTGTGGAAGTGGCAGGCGTGAGTACAAGGCTCACCGCCTTTTTTAGCACATGTGCCTCATAGTGCACAGCCTCTCACTCGCAGGCGTGCCACACCGGCGCCCGTGATTTGGCAGGAGGTGCGCGCCTACTCCCCGACTCCCCTGGGACTATCTAGTGCACCCGCGAATCCGTTTTGGCCGCGTGGTCATGTGATAGGTGGAAGTAGCAGGCGTGACTACAAGGCTCACCCCTTCCTTTTGCACAGCCTCTCACTCTCACGCATGCCACTCCGTCGCCCGTGATTTCTCGGAGTTGCGGCTCTATTTCCGAGGCTCCCCTGTGTCTAGTGCACCTGGCATTTCATTTTGGTGGCGTTTTCATGCGTTTTGTGGAAGTGGCAGGCGTGAGTACAAGGCTCACCGCCTTTTTTAGCACATGTGCCTCATAGTGCACAGTCTCTCACTCGCAGGCGTGTTACGCCGACGCCAGTGACTTGCAGGAGGAGCGCGCCTACTCCCCGATTCCCCTGAGACTATCTACTGCACCCGGGAATCCATTTTGGCCGCGTGGTCATTTGTTTCGTGCAAGTAGCGGGCGTGAGTACAAGACTCACCGCCTTTTTTAGCACATGTGCCTCATAGTGCACAGCCTCTCACTCGCAGGCGTGCCACACCGGCGCCCGTGATTTGGCAGGAGGTGCGCGCCTACTCGCCGACTCCCCTGGGACTATCTAGTGCACCCGCGAATCCGTTTTGACCGCGTGGTGATGTGTTTCTTGGAAGTAGCAGGCGTGAGTACAAGGCTCACCCCTTCCTCTTGCACACCGTCTCACTCTCACGCATGCCACTCCGTCGCCCGTGAGTTCCCGGAGTTGCGCGTCTATTGCCGAGGATCCGCTGGGTCTAGTGCACCTGGGATTTGATTCTGGTGGCGTTGTCATGCGTTTTGTGGAAGTGGCAGGCGTGAGTACAAGGCTCACCGCCTTTTTTAGCACATGTGCCTCATAGTGCACAGCCTCTCCCTCGCAGGCGTGCCACACCGGCGCCCGTGATTTGGCAGGAGGTGCGCGCCTACTCCCCGACTCCCCTGGGACTATCTAGTGCACCCGCGAATCCGTTTTGGCCGCGTGGTCATGTGATAGGTGGAAGTAGCAGGCGTGACTACAAGGCTCACCCCTTCCTTTTGCACAGCCTCTCACTCTCACGCATGCCACTCCGTCGCCCGTGATTTCTCGGAGTTGCGGCTCTATTTCCGAGGCTCCCCTGTGTCTAGTGCACCTGGCATTTCATTTTGGTGGCGTTTTCATGCGTTTTGTGGAAGTGGCAGGCGTGAGTACAAGGCTCACCGCCTTTTTTAGCACATGTGCCTCATAGTGCACAGCCTCTCACTCGCAGGCGTGCCACACCGGCGCCCGTGATTTGGCAGGAGGTGCGCGCCTACTCGCCGACTCCCCTGGGACTATCTAGTGCACCCGCGAATCCGTTTTGACCGCGTGGTGATGTGTCTCTTGGAAGTAGCAGGCGTCAGTACAAGACTCACCCCTTCCTCTCGCACAGCCTCTCACTCTCACGCATGCCACTCCGTCGCCCGTGAGTTCCCAGAGTTGCGCGTCTATTGCCGAGGATCCGCTGGCTCTAGTGCACCTGGGATTTGATTCTGGTGGCGTTGTCATGCGTTTCGTGGAAGTGGCAGGCGTGAGTACAAGGCTCACCGCCTTCTTTAGCACATGTGCCTCACAGTGCACAGCCTCTCACTCGCAGGCGTGCCACTACGGCTGCCGTGATTTGGCAGGAGGTGCCCGACTACTCTCCAACTCCCCTGGGACTATCTACTGCACCCGGGAATCCGTTTTGTCCGCGTTGTCATGCGTTTCGTGGAAGTGGCATGCGTTGTCATACAAGGCTCACCGCCTTCTTTAGCACACGTGCCTCTTAGTGCACAGTCTCTCACTCGCAGGCGTGTCACGCCGACGCCAGTGACTTGCAGGAGGAGCGCGCCTACTCCCCGATTCCCCTGAGACTATCTACTGCACCGGGGAATCCATTTTGGCCGCGTGGTCATTTGTTTCGTGCAAGTAGCGGGCGTGAGTACAAGACTCACCGCCTTTTTTAGCACATGTGCCTCATAGTGCACAGCCTCTCCCTCGCAGGCGTGCCACACCGGCGCCCGTGATTTGGCAGGAGGTGCACGCCTACTCCCCGACTCCCCTGGGACTATCTAGTGCACCCGCGAATCCATTTTGGCCGCGTGGTCATGTGATAGGTGGAAGTAGCAGGCGTGACTACAAGGCTCACCCCTTCCTTTTGCACAGCCTCTCACTCTCACGCATGCCACTCCGTCGCCCGTGATTTCTCGGAGTTGCGGCTCTATTTCCGAGGCTCCCCTGTGTCTAGTGCATCTGGGATTTCATTTTGGTGGCGTTTTCATGCGTTTTGTGGAAGTGGCAGGCGTGAGTACAAGGCTCACCGCCTTTTTTAGCACATGTGCCTCATAGTGCACAGCCTCTCACTCGCAGGCGTGCCACACCGGCGCCCGTGATTTGGCAGGAGGTGCGCGCCTACTCCCCGACTCCCCTGGGACTATCTAGTGCACCCGCGAATCCGTTTTGGCCGCGTGGTCATGTGATAGGTGGAAGTAGCAGGCGTGACTACAAGGCTCACCCCTTCCTTTTGCACAGCCTCTCACTCTCACGCATGCCACTCCGTCGCCCGTGATTTCTCGGAGTTGCGGCTCTATTTCCGAGGCTCCCCTGTGTCTAGTGCACCTGGCATTTCATTTTGGTGGCGTTTTCATGCGTTTTGTGGAAGTGGCAGGCGTGAGTACAAGGCTCACCGCCTTTTTTAGCACATGTGCCTCATAGTGCACAGTCTCTCACTCGCAGGCGTGTTACGCCGACGCCAGTGACTTGCAGGAGGAGCGCGCCTACTCCCCGATTCCCCTGAGACTATCTACTGCACCCGGGAATCCATTTTGGCCGCGTGGTCATTTGTTTCGTGCAAGTAGCGGGCGTGAGTACAAGACTCACCGCCTTTTTTAGCACATGTGCCTCATAGTGCACAGCCTCTCACTCGCAGGCGTGCCACACCGGCGCCCGTGATTTGGCAGGAGGTGCGCGCCTACTCGCCGACTCCCCTGGGACTATCTAGTGCACCCGCGAATCCGTTTTGGCCGCGTGGTCATGTGATAGGTGGAAGTAGCAGGCGTGACTACAAGGCTCACCCCTTCCTTTTGCACAGCCTCTCACTCTCACGCATGCCACTCCGTCGCCCGTGATTTCTCGGAGTTGCGGCTCTATTTCCGAGGCTCCCCTGTGTCTAGTGCACCTGGCATTTCATTTTGGTGGCGTTTTCATGCGTTTTGTGGAAGTGGCAGGCGTGAGTACAAGGCTCACCGCCTTTTTTAGCACATGTGCCTCATAGTGCACAGCCTCTCACTCGCAGGCGTGCCACACCGGCGCCCGTGATTTGGCAGGAGGTGCGCGCCTACTCGCCGACTCCCCTGGGACTATCTAGTGCACCCGCGAATCCGTTTTGACCGCGTGGTGATGTGTCTCTTGGAAGTAGCAGGCGTCAGTACAAGGCTCACCCCTTCCTCTCGCACAGCCTCTCACTCTCACGCATGCCACTCCGTCGCCCGTGAGTTCCCAGAGTTGCGCGTCTATTGCCGAGGATCCGCTGGCTCTAGTGCACCTGGGATTTGATTCTGGTGGCGTTGTCATGCGTTTCGTGGAAGTGGCAGGCGTGAGTACAAGGCTCACCGCCTTCTTTAGCACATGTGCCTCACAGTGCACAGCCTCTCACTCGCAGGCGTGCCACTACGGCTGCCGTGATTTGGCAGGAGGTGCCCGACTACTCTCCAACTCCCCTGGAACTATCTACTGCACCCGGGAATCCGTTTTGTCCGCGTTGTCATGCGTTTCGTGGAAGTGGCATGCGTTGTCATACAAGGCTCACCGCCTTCTTTAGCACACGTGCCTCTTAGTGCACAGTCTCTCACTCGCAGGCGTGTCACGCCGACGCCAGTGACTTGCAGGAGGAGCGCGCCTACTCCCCGATTCCCCTGAGACTATCTACTGCACCGGGGAATCCATTTTGGCCGCGTGGTCATTTGTTTCGTGCAAGTAGCGGGCGTGAGTACAAGACTCACCGCCTTTTTTAGCACATGTGCCTCATAGTGCACAGCCTCTCCCTCGCAGGCGTGCCACACCGGCGCCCGTGATTTGGCAGGAGGTGCACGCCTACTCCCCGACTCCCCTGGGACTATCTAGTGCACCCGCGAATCCATTTTGGCCGCGTGGTCATGTGATAGGTGGAAGTAGCAGGCGTGACTACAAGGCTCACCCCTTCCTTTTGCACAGCCTCTCACTCTCACGCATGCCACTCCGTCGCCCGTGATTTCTCGGAGTTGCGGCTCTATTTCCGAGGCTCCCCTGTGTCTAGTGCATCTGGGATTTCATTTTGGTGGCGTTTTCATGCGTTTTGTGGAAGTGGCAGGCGTGAGTACAAGGCTCACCGCCTTTTTTAGCACATGTGCCTCATAGTGCACAGCCTCTCACTCGCAGGCGTGCCACACCGGCGCCCGTGATTTGGCAGGAGGTGCGCGCCTACTCCCCGACTCCCCTGGGACTATCTAGTGCACCCGCGAATCCGTTTTGGCCGCGTGGTCATGTGATAGGTGGAAGTAGCAGGCGTGACTACAAGGCTCACCCCTTCCTTTTGCACAGCCTCTCACTCTCACGCATGCCACTCCGTCGCCCGTGATTTCTCGGAGTTGCGGCTCTATTTCCGAGGCTCCCCTGTGTCTAGTGCACCTGGCATTTCATTTTGGTGGCGTTTTCATGCGTTTTGTGGAAGTGGCAGGCGTGAGTACAAGGCTCACCGCCTTTTTTAGCACATGTGCCTCATAGTGCACAGTCTCTCACTCGCAGGCGTGTTACGCCGACGCCAGTGACTTGCAGGAGGAGCGCGCCTACTCCCCGATTCCCCTGAGACTATCTACTGCACCCGGGAATCCATTTTGGCCGCGTGGTCATTTGTTTCGTGCAAGTAGCGGGCGTGAGTACAAGACTCACCGCCTTTTTTAGCACATGTGCCTCATAGTGCACAGCCTCTCACTCGCAGGCGTGCCACACCGGCGCCCGTGATTTGGCAGGAGGTGCGCGCCTACTCGCCGACTCCCCTGGGACTATCTAGTGCACCCGCGAATCCGTTTTGGCCGCGTGGTCATGTGATAGGTGGAAGTAGCAGGCGTGACTACAAGGCTCACCCCTTCCTTTTGCACAGCCTCTCACTCTCACGCATGCCACTCCGTCGCCCGTGATTTCTCGGAGTTGCGGCTCTATTTCCGAGGCTCCCCTGTGTCTAGTGCACCTGGCATTTCATTTTGGTGGCGTTTTCATGCGTTTTGTGGAAGTGGCAGGCGTGAGTACAAGGCTCACCGCCTTTTTTAGCACATGTGCCTCATAGTGCACAGCCTCTCACTCGCAGGCGTGCCACACCGGCGCCCGTGATTTGGCAGGAGGTGCGCGCCTACTCGCCGACTCCCCTGGGACTATCTAGTGCACCCGCGAATCCGTTTTGACCGCGTGGTGATGTGTCTCTTGGAAGTAGCAGGCGTCAGTACAAGGCTCACCCCTTCCTCTCGCACAGCCTCTCACTCTCACGCATGCCACTCCGTCGCCCGTGAGTTCCCAGAGTTGCGCGTCTATTGCCGAGGATCCGCTGGCTCTAGTGCACCTGGGATTTGATTCTGGTGGCGTTGTCATGCGTTTCGTGGAAGTGGCAGGCGTGAGTACAAGGCTCACCGCCTTCTTTAGCACATGTGCCTCACAGTGCACAGCCTCTCACTCGCAGGCGTGCCACTACGGCTGCCGTGATTTGGCAGGAGGTGCCCGACTACTCTCCAACTCCCCTGGGACTATCTACTGCACCCGGGAATCCGTTTTGTCCGCGTTGTCATGCGTTTCGTGGAAGTGGCATGCGTTGTCATACAAGGCTCACCGCCTTCTTTAGCACACGTGCCTCTTAGTGCACAGTCTCTCACTCGCAGGCGTGTCACGCCGACGCCAGTGACTTGCAGGAGGAGCGCGCCTACTCCCCGATTCCCCTGAGACTATCTACTGCACCGGGGAATCCATTTTGGCCGCGTGGTCATTTGTTTCGTGCAAGTAGCGGGCGTGAGTACAAGACTCACCGCCTTTTTTAGCACATGTGCCTCATAGTGCACAGCCTCTCCCTCGCAGGCGTGCCACACCGGCGCCCGTGATTTGGCAGGAGGTGCACGCCTACTCCCCGACTCCCCTGGGACTATCTAGTGCACCCGCGAATCCATTTTGGCCGCGTGGTCATGTGATAGGTGGAAGTAGCAGGCGTGACTACAAGGCTCACCCCTTCCTTTTGCACAGCCTCTCACTCTCACGCATGCCACTCCGTCGCCCGTGATTTCTCGGAGTTGCGGCTCTATTTCCGAGGCTCCCCTGTGTCTAGTGCATCTGGGATTTCATTTTGGTGGCGTTTTCATGCGTTTTGTGGAAGTGGCAGGCGTGAGTACAAGGCTCACCGCCTTTTTTAGCACATGTGCCTCATAGTGCACAGCCTCTCACTCGCAGGCGTGCCACACCGGCGCCCGTGATTTGGCAGGAGGTGCGCGCCTACTCCCCGACTCCCCTGGGACTATCTAGTGCACCCGCGAATCCGTTTTGGCCGCGTGGTCATGTGATAGGTGGAAGTAGCAGGCGTGACTACAAGGCTCACCCCTTCCTTTTGCACAGCCTCTCACTCTCACGCATGCCACTCCGTCGCCCGTGATTTCTCGGAGTTGCGGCTCTATTTCCCAGGCTCCCCTGTGTCTAGTGCACCTGGCATTTCATTTTGGTGGCGTTTTCATGCGTTTTGTGGAAGTGGCAGGCGTGAGTACAAGGCTCACCGCCTTTTTTAGCACATGTGCCTCATAGTGCACAGTCTCTCACTCGCAGGCGTGTTACGCCGACGCCAGTGACTTGCAGGAGGAGCGCGCCTACTCCCCGATTCCCCTGAGACTATCTACTGCACCCGGGAATCCATTTTGGCCGCGTGGTCATTTGTTTCGTGCAAGTAGCGGGCGTGAGTACAAGACTCACCGCCTTTTTTAGCACATGTGCCTCATAGTGCACAGCCTCTCACTCGCAGGCGTGCCACACCGGCGCCCGTGATTTGGCAGGAGGTGCGCGCCTACTCGCCGACTCCCCTGGGACTATCTAGTGCACCCGCGAATCCGTTTTGACCGCGTGGTGATGTGTTTCTTGGAAGTAGCAGGCGTGAGTACAAGGCTCACCCCTTCCTCTTGCACACCGTCTCACTCTCACGCATGCCACTCCGTCGCCCGTGAGTTCCCGGAGTTGCGCGTCTATTGCCGAGGATCCGCTGGGTCTAGTGCACCTGGGATTTGATTCTGGTGGCGTTGTCATGCGTTTTGTGGAAGTGGCAGGCGTGAGTACAAGGCTCACCGCCTTTTTTAGCACATGTGCCTCATAGTGCACAGCCTCTCCCTCGCAGGCGTGCCACACCGGCGCCCGTGATTTGGCAGGAGGTGCGCGCCTACTCCCCGACTCCCCTGGGACTATCTAGTGCACCCGCGAATCCGTTTTGGCCGCGTGGTCATGTGATAGGTGGAAGTAGCAGGCGTGACTACAAGGCTCACCCCTTCCTTTTGCACAGCCTCTCACTCTCACGCATGCCACTCCGTCGCCCGTGATTTCTCGGAGTTGCGGCTCTATTTCCGAGGCTCCCCTGTGTCTAGTGCACCTGGCATTTCATTTTGGTGGCGTTTTCATGCGTTTTGTGGAAGTGGCAGGCGTGAGTACAAGGCTCACCGCCTTTTTTAGCACATGTGCCTCATAGTGCACAGCCTCTCACTCGCAGGCGTGCCACACCGGCGCCCGTGATTTGGCAGGAGGTGCGCGCCTACTCGCCGACTCCCCTGGGACTATCTAGTGCACCCGCGAATCCGTTTTGACCGCGTGGTGATGTGTCTCTTGGAAGTAGCAGGCGTCAGTACAAGACTCACCCCTTCCTCTCGCACAGCCTCTCACTCTCACGCATGCCACTCCGTCGCCCGTGAGTTCCCAGAGTTGCGCGTCTATTGCCGAGGATCCGCTGGCTCTAGTGCACCTGGGATTTGATTCTGGTGGCGTTGTCATGCGTTTCGTGGAAGTGGCAGGCGTGAGTACAAGGCTCACCGCCTTCTTTAGCACATGTGCCTCACAGTGCACAGCCTCTCACTCGCAGGCGTGCCACTACGGCTGCCGTGATTTGGCAGGAGGTGCCCGACTACTCTCCAACTCCCCTGGGACTATCTACTGCACCCGGGAATCCGTTTTGTCCGCGTTGTCATGCGTTTCGTGGAAGTGGCATGCGTTGTCATACAAGGCTCACAGCCTTCTTTAGCACACGTGCCTCTTAGTGCACAGTCTCTCACTCGCAGGCGTGTCACGCCGACGCCAGTGACTTGCAGGAGGAGCGCGCCTACTCCCCGATTCCCCTGAGACTATCTACTGCACCGGGGAATCCATTTTGGCCGCGTGGTCATTTGTTTCGTGCAAGTAGCGGGCGTGAGTACAAGACTCACCGCCTTTTTTAGCACATGTGCCTCATAGTGCACAGCCTCTCCCTCGCAGGCGTGCCACACCGGCGCCCGTGATTTGGCAGGAGGTGCACGCCTACTCCCCGACTCCCCTGGGACTATCTAGTGCACCCGCGAATCCATTTTGGCCGCGTGGTCATGTGATAGGTGGAAGTAGCAGGCGTGACTACAAGGCTCACCCCTTCCTTTTGCACAGCCTCTCACTCTCACGCATGCCACTCCGTCGCCCGTGATTTCTCGGAGTTGCGGCTCTATTTCCGAGGCTCCCCTGTGTCTAGTGCATCTGGGATTTCATTTTGGTGGCGTTTTCATGCGTTTTGTGGAAGTGGCAGGCGTGAGTACAAGGCTCACCGCCTTTTTTAGCACATGTGCCTCATAGTGCACAGCCTCTCACTCGCAGGCGTGCCACACCGGCGCCCGTGATTTGGCAGGAGGTGCGCGCCTACTCCCCGACTCCCCTGGGACTATCTAGTGCACCCGCGAATCCGTTTTGGCCGCGTGGTCATGTGATAGGTGGAAGTAGCAGGCGTGACTACAAGGCTCACCCCTTCCTTTTGCACAGCCTCTCACTCTCACGCATGCCACTCCGTCGCCCGTGATTTCTCGGAGTTGCGGCTCTATTTCCGAGGCTCCCCTGTGTCTAGTGCACCTGGCATTTCATTTTGGTGGCGTTTTCATGCGTTTTGTGGAAGTGGCAGGCGTGAGTACAAGGCTCACCGCCTTTTTTAGCACATGTGCCTCATAGTGCACAGTCTCTCACTCGCAGGCGTGTTACGCCGACGCCAGTGACTTGCAGGAGGAGCGCGCCTACTCCCCGATTCCCCTGAGACTATCTACTGCACCCGGGAATCCATTTTGGCCGCGTGGTCATTTGTTTCGTGCAAGTAGCGGGCGTGAGTACAAGACTCACCGCCTTTTTTAGCACATGTGCCTCATAGTGCACAGCCTCTCACTCGCAGGCGTGCCACACCGGCGCCCGTGATTTGGCAGGAGGTGCGCGCCTACTCGCCGACTCCCCTGGGACTATCTAGTGCACCCGCGAATCCGTTTTGGCCGCGTGGTCATGTGATAGGTGGAAGTAGCAGGCGTGACTACAAGGCTCACCCCTTCCTTTTGCACAGCCTCTCACTCTCACGCATGCCACTCCGTCGCCCGTGATTTCTCGGAGTTGCGGCTCTATTTCCGAGGCTCCCCTGTGTCTAGTGCACCTGGCATTTCATTTTGGTGGCGTTTTCATGCGTTTTGTGGAAGTGGCAGGCGTGAGTACAAGGCTCACCGCCTTTTTTAGCACATGTGCCTCATAGTGCACAGCCTCTCACTCGCAGGCGTGCCACACCGGCGCCCGTGATTTGGCAGGAGGTGCGCGCCTACTCGCCGACTCCCCTGGGACTATCTAGTGCACCCGCGAATCCGTTTTGACCGCGTGGTGATGTGTCTCTTGGAAGTAGCAGGCGTCAGTACAAGGCTCACCCCTTCCTCTCGCACAGCCTCTCACTCTCACGCATGCCACTCCGTCGCCCGTGAGTTCCCAGAGTTGCGCGTCTATTGCCGAGGATCCGCTGGCTCTAGTGCACCTGGGATTTGATTCTGGTGGCGTTGTCATGCGTTTCGTGGAAGTGGCAGGCGTGAGTACAAGGCTCACCGCCTTCTTTAGCACATGTGCCTCACAGTGCACAGCCTCTCACTCGCAGGCGTGCCACTACGGCTGCCGTGATTTGGCAGGAGGTGCCCGACTACTCTCCAACTCCCCTGGGACTATCTACTGCACCCGGGAATCCGTTTTGTCCGCGTTGTCATGCGTTTCGTGGAAGTGGCATGCGTTGTCATACAAGGCTCACCGCCTTCTTTAGCACACGTGCCTCTTAGTGCACAGTCTCTCACTCGCAGGCGTGTCACGCCGACGCCAGTGACTTGCAGGAGGAGCGCGCCTACTCCCCGATTCCCCTGAGACTATCTACTGCACCGGGGAATCCATTTTGGCCGCGTGGTCATTTGTTTCGTGCAAGTAGCGGGCGTGAGTACAAGACTCACCGCCTTTTTTAGCACATGTGCCTCATAGTGCACAGCCTCTCCCTCGCAGGCGTGCCACACCGGCGCCCGTGATTTGGCAGGAGGTGCACGCCTACTCCCCGACTCCCCTGGGACTATCTAGTGCACCCGCGAATCCATTTTGGCCGCGTGGTCATGTGATAGGTGGAAGTAGCAGGCGTGACTACAAGGCTCACCCCTTCCTTTTGCACAGCCTCTCACTCTCACGCATGCCACTCCGTCGCCCGTGATTTCTCGGAGTTGCGGCTCTATTTCCGAGGCTCCCCTGTGTCTAGTGCATCTGGGATTTCATTTTGGTGGCGTTTTCATGCGTTTTGTGGAAGTGGCAGGCGTGAGTACAAGGCTCACCGCCTTTTTTAGCACATGTGCCTCATAGTGCACAGCCTCTCACTCGCAGGCGTGCCACACCGGCGCCCGTGATTTGGCAGGAGGTGCGCGCCTACTCCCCGACTCCCCTGGGACTATCTAGTGCACCCGCGAATCCGTTTTGGCCGCGTGGTCATGTGATAGGTGGAAGTAGCAGGCGTGACTACAAGGCTCACCCCTTCCTTTTGCACAGCCTCTCACTCTCACGCATGCCACTCCGTCGCCCGTGATTTCTCGGAGTTGCGGCTCTATTTCCGAGGCTCCCCTGTGTCTAGTGCACCTGGCATTTCATTTTGGTGGCGTTTTCATGCGTTTTGTGGAAGTGGCAGGCGTGAGTACAAGGCTCACCGCCTTTTTTAGCACATGTGCCTCATAGTGCACAGTCTCTCACTCGCAGGCGTGTTACGCCGACGCCAGTGACTTGCAGGAGGAGCGCGCCTACTCCCCGATTCCCCTGAGACTATCTACTGCACCCGGGAATCCATTTTGGCCGCGTGGTCATTTGTTTCGTGCAAGTAGCGGGCGTGAGTACAAGACTCACCGCCTTTTTTAGCACATGTGCCTCATAGTGCACAGCCTCTCACTCGCAGGCGTGCCACACCGGCGCCCGTGATTTGGCAGGAGGTGCGCGCCTACTCGCCGACTCCCCTGGGACTATCTAGTGCACCCGCGAATCCGTTTTGACCGCGTGGTGATGTGTTTCTTGGAAGTAGCAGGCGTGAGTACAAGGCTCACCCCTTCCTCTTGCACACCGTCTCACTCTCACGCATGCCACTCCGTCGCCCGTGAGTTCCCGGAGTTGCGCGTCTATTGCCGAGGATCCGCTGGGTCTAGTGCACCTGGGATTTGATTCTGGTGGCGTTGTCATGCGTTTTGTGGAAGTGGCAGGCGTGAGTACAAGGCTCACCGCCTTTTTTAGCACATGTGCCTCATAGTGCACAGCCTCTCCCTCGCAGGCGTGCCACACCGGCGCCCGTGATTTGGCAGGAGGTGCGCGCCTACTCCCCGACTCCCCTGGGACTATCTAGTGCACCCGCGAATCCGTTTTGGCCGCGTGGTCATGTGATAGGTGGAAGTAGCAGGCGTGACTACAAGGCTCACCCCTTCCTTTTGCACAGCCTCTCACTCTCACGCATGCCACTCCGTCGCCCGTGATTTCTCGGAGTTGCGGCTCTATTTCCGAGGCTCCCCTGTGTCTAGTGCACCTGGCATTTCATTTTGGTGGCGTTTTCATGCGTTTTGTGGAAGTGGCAGGCGTGAGTACAAGGCTCACCGCCTTTTTTAGCACATGTGCCTCATAGTGCACAGCCTCTCACTCGCAGGCGTGCCACACCGGCGCCCGTGATTTGGCAGGAGGTGCGCGCCTACTCGCCGACTCCCCTGGGACTATCTAGTGCACCCGCGAATCCGTTTTGACCGCGTGGTGATGTGTCTCTTGGAAGTAGCAGGCGTCAGTACAAGACTCACCCCTTCCTCTCGCACAGCCTCTCACTCTCACGCATGCCACTCCGTCGCCCGTGAGTTCCCAGAGTTGCGCGTCTATTGCCGAGGATCCGCTGGCTCTAGTGCACCTGGGATTTGATTCTGGTGGCGTTGTCATGCGTTTCGTGGAAGTGGCAGGCGTGAGTACAAGGCTCACCGCCTTCTTTAGCACATGTGCCTCACAGTGCACAGCCTCTCACTCGCAGGCGTGCCACTACGGCTGCCGTGATTTGGCAGGAGGTGCCCGACTACTCTCCAACTCCCCTGGGACTATCTACTGCACCCGGGAATCCGTTTTGTCCGCGTTGTCATGCGTTTCGTGGAAGTGGCATGCGTTGTCATACAAGGCTCACCGCCTTCTTTAGCACACGTGCCTCTTAGTGCACAGTCTCTCACTCGCAGGCGTGTCACGCCGACGCCAGTGACTTGCAGGAGGAGCGCGCCTACTCCCCGATTCCCCTGAGACTATCTACTGCACCGGGGAATCCATTTTGGCCGCGTGGTCATTTGTTTCGTGCAAGTAGCGGGCGTGAGTACAAGACTCACCGCCTTTTTTAGCACATGTGCCTCATAGTGCACAGCCTCTCCCTCGCAGGCGTGCCACACCGGCGCCCGTGATTTGGCAGGAGGTGCACGCCTACTCCCCGACTCCCCTGGGACTATCTAGTGCACCTGCGAATCCATTTTGGCCGCGTGGTCATGTGATAGGTGGAAGTAGCAGGCGTGACTACAAGGCTCACCCCTTCCTTTTGCAGAGCCTCTCACTCTCACGCATGCCACTCCGTCGCCCGTGATTTCTCGGAGTTGCGGCTCTATTTCCGAGGCTCCCCTGTGTCTAGTGCATCTGGGATTTCATTTTGGTGGCGTTTTCATGCGTTTTGTGGAAGTGGCAGGCGTGAGTACAAGGCTCACCGCCTTTTTTAGCACATGTGCCTCATAGTGCACAGCCTCTCACTCGCAGGCGTGCCACACCGGCGCCCGTGATTTGGCAGGAGGTGCGCGCCTACTCCCCGACTCCCCTGGGACTATCTAGTGCACCCGCGAATCCGTTTTGGCCGCGTGGTCATGTGATAGGTGGAAGTAGCAGGCGTGACTACAAGGCTCACCCCTTCCTTTTGCACAGCCTCTCACTCTCACGCATGCCACTCCGTCGCCCGTGATTTCTCGGAGTTGCGGCTCTATTTCCGAGGCTCCCCTGTGTCTAGTGCACCTGGCATTTCATTTTGGTGGCGTTTTCATGCGTTTTGTGGAAGTGGCAGGCGTGAGTACAAGGCTCACCGCCTTTTTTAGCACATGTGCCTCATAGTGCACAGTCTCTCACTCGCAGGCGTGTTACGCCGACGCCAGTGACTTGCAGGAGGAGCGCGCCTACTCCCCGATTCCCCTGAGACTATCTACTGCACCCGGGAATCCATTTTGGCCGCGTGGTCATTTGTTTCGTGCAAGTAGCGGGCGTGAGTACAAGACTCACCGCCTTTTTTAGCACATGTGCCTCATAGTGCACAGCCTCTCACTCGCAGGCGTGCCACACCGGCGCCCGTGATTTGGCAGGAGGTGCGCGCCTACTCGCCGACTCCCCTGGGACTATCTAGTGCACCCGCGAATCCGTTTTGGCCGCGTGGTCATGTGATAGGTGGAAGTAGCAGGCGTGACTACAAGGCTCACCCCTTCCTTTTGCACAGCCTCTCACTCTCACGCATGCCACTCCGTCGCCCGTGATTTCTCGGAGTTGCGGCTCTATTTCCGAGGCTCCCCTGTGTCTAGTGCACCTGGCATTTCATTTTGGTGGCGTTTTCATGCGTTTTGTGGAAGTGGCAGGCGTGAGTACAAGGCTCACCGCCTTTTTTAGCACATGTGCCTCATAGTGCACAGCCTCTCACTCGCAGGCGTGCCACACCGGCGCCCGTGATTTGGCAGGAGGTGCGCGCCTACTCGCCGACTCCCCTGGGACTATCTAGTGCACCCGCGAATCCGTTTTGACCGCGTGGTGATGTGTCTCTTGGAAGTAGCAGGCGTCAGTACAAGGCTCACCCCTTCCTCTCGCACAGCCTCTCACTCTCACGCATGCCACTCCGTCGCCCGTGAGTTCCCAGAGTTGCGCGTCTATTGCCGAGGATCCGCTGGCTCTAGTGCACCTGGGATTTGATTCTGGTGGCGTTGTCATGCGTTTCGTGGAAGTGGCAGGCGTGAGTACAAGGCTCACCGCCTTCTTTAGCACATGTGCCTCACAGTGCACAGCCTCTCACTCGCAGGCGTGCCACTACGGCTGCCGTGATTTGGCAGGAGGTGCCCGACTACTCTCCAACTCCCCTGGGACTATCTACTGCACCCGGGAATCCGTTTTGTCCGCGTTGTCATGCGTTTCGTGGAAGTGGCATGCGTTGTCATACAAGGCTCACCGCCTTCTTTAGCACACGTGCCTCTTAGTGCACAGTCTCTCACTCGCAGGCGTGTCACGCCGACGCCAGTGACTTGCAGGAGGAGCGCGCCTACTCCCCGATTCCCCTGAGACTATCTACTGCACCGGGGAATCCATTTTGGCCGCGTGGTCATTTGTTTCGTGCAAGTAGCGGGCGTGAGTACAAGACTCACCGCCTTTTTTAGCACATGTGCCTCATAGTGCACAGCCTCTCCCTCGCAGGCGTGCCACACCGGCGCCCGTGATTTGGCAGGAGGTGCACGCCTACTCCCCGACTCCCCTGGGACTATCTAGTGCACCCGCGAATCCATTTTGGCCGCGTGGTCATGTGATAGGTGGAAGTAGCAGGCGTGACTACAAGGCTCACCCCTTCCTTTTGCACAGCCTCTCACTCTCACGCATGCCACTCCGTCGCCCGTGATTTCTCGGAGTTGCGGCTCTATTTCCGAGGCTCCCCTGTGTCTAGTGCATCTGGGATTTCATTTTGGTGGCGTTTTCATGCGTTTTGTGGAAGTGGCAGGCGTGAGTACAAGGCTCACCGCCTTTTTTAGCACATGTGCCTCATAGTGCACAGCCTCTCACTCGCAGGCGTGCCACACCGGCGCCCGTGATTTGGCAGGAGGTGCGCGCCTACTCCCCGACTCCCCTGGGACTATCTAGTGCACCCGCGAATCCGTTTTGGCCGCGTGGTCATGTGATAGGTGGAAGTAGCAGGCGTGACTACAAGGCTCACCCCTTCCTTTTGCACAGCCTCTCACTCTCACGCATGCCACTCCGTCGCCCGTGATTTCTCGGAGTTGCGGCTCTATTTCCGAGGCTCCCCTGTGTCTAGTGCACCTGGCATTTCATTTTGGTGGCGTTTTCATGCGTTTTGTGGAAGTGGCAGGCGTGAGTACAAGGCTCACCGCCTTTTTTAGCACATGTGCCTCATAGTGCACAGTCTCTCACTCGCAGGCGTGTTACGCCGACGCCAGTGACTTGCAGGAGGAGCGCGCCTACTCCCCGATTCCCCTGAGACTATCTACTGCACCCGGGAATCCATTTTGGCCGCGTGGTCATTTGTTTCGTGCAAGTAGCGGGCGTGAGTACAAGACTCACCGCCTTTTTTAGCACATGTGCCTCATAGTGCACAGCCTCTCACTCGCAGGCGTGCCACACCGGCGCCCGTGATTTGGCAGGAGGTGCGCGCCTACTCGCCGACTCCCCTGGGACTATCTAGTGCACCCGCGAATCCGTTTTGGCCGCGTGGTCATGTGATAGGTGGAAGTAGCAGGCGTGACTACAAGGCTCACCCCTTCCTTTTGCACAGCCTCTCACTCTCACGCATGCCACTCCGTCGCCCGTGATTTCTCGGAGTTGCGGCTCTATTTCCGAGGCTCCCCTGTGTCTAGTGCACCTGGCATTTCATTTTGGTGGCGTTTTCATGCGTTTTGTGGAAGTGGCAGGCGTGAGTACAAGGCTCACCGCCTTTTTTAGCACATGTGCCTCATAGTGCACAGCCTCTCACTCGCAGGCGTGCCACACCGGCGCCCGTGATTTGGCAGGAGGTGCGCGCCTACTCGCCGACTCCCCTGGGACTATCTAGTGCACCCGCGAATCCGTTTTGACCGCGTGGTGATGTGTCTCTTGGAAGTAGCAGGCGTCAGTACAAGGCTCACCCCTTCCTCTCGCACAGCCTCTCACTCTCACGCATGCCACTCCGTCGCCCGTGAGTTCCCAGAGTTGCGCGTCTATTGCCGAGGATCCGCTGGCTCTAGTGCACCTGGGATTTGATTCTGGTGGCGTTGTCATGCGTTTCGTGGAAGTGGCAGGCGTGAGTACAAGGCTCACCGCCTTCTTTAGCACATGTGCCTCACAGTGCACAGCCTCTCACTCGCAGGCGTGCCACTACGGCTGCCGTGATTTGGCAGGAGGTGCCCGACTACTCTCCAACTCCCCTGGGACTATCTACTGCACCCGGGAATCCGTTTTGTCCGCGTTGTCATGCGTTTCGTGGAAGTGGCATGCGTTGTCATACAAGGCTCACCGCCTTCTTTAGCACACGTGCCTCTTAGTGCACAGTCTCTCACTCGCAGGCGTGTCACGCCGACGCCAGTGACTTGCAGGAGGAGCGCGCCTACTCCCCGATTCCCCTGAGACTATCTACTGCACCGGGGAATCCATTTTGGCCGCGTGGTCATTTGTTTCGTGCAAGTAGCGGGCGTGAGTACAAGACTCACCGCCTTTTTTAGCACATGTGCCTCATAGTGCACAGCCTCTCCCTCGCAGGCGTGCCACACCGGCGCCCGTGATTTGGCAGGAGGTGCACGCCTACTCCCCGACTCCCCTGGGACTATCTAGTGCACCCGCGAATCCATTTTGGCCGCGTGGTCATGTGATAGGTGGAAGTAGCAGGCGTGACTACAAGGCTCACCCCTTCCTTTTGCACAGCCTCTCACTCTCACGCATGCCACTCCGTCGCCCGTGATTTCTCGGAGATGCGGCTCTATTTCCGAGGCTCCCCTGTGTCTAGTGCATCTGGGATTTCATTTTGGTGGCGTTTTCATGCGTTTTGTGGAAGTGGCAGGCGTGAGTACAAGGCTCACCGCCTTTTTTAGCACATGTGCCTCATAGTGCACAGCCTCTCACTCGCAGGCGTGCCACACCGGCGCCCGTGATTTGGCAGGAGGTGCGCGCCTACTCCCCGACTCCCCTGGGACTATCTAGTGCACCCGCGAATCCGTTTTGGCCGCGTGGTCATGTGATAGGTGGAAGTAGCAGGCGTGACTACAAGGCTCACCCCTTCCTTTTGCACAGCCTCTCACTCTCACGCATGCCACTCCGTCGCCCGTGATTTCTCGGAGTTGCGGCTCTATTTCCGAGGCTCCCCTGTGTCTAGTGCACCTGGCATTTCATTTTGGTGGCGTTTTCATGCGTTTTGTGGAAGTGGCAGGCGTGAGTACAAGGCTCACCGCCTTTTTTAGCACATGTGCCTCATAGTGCACAGTCTCTCACTCGCAGGCGTGTTACGCCGACGCCAGTGACTTGCAGGAGGAGCGCGCCTACTCCCCGATTCCCCTGAGACTATCTACTGCACCCGGGAATCCATTTTGGCCGCGTGGTCATTTGTTTCGTGCAAGTAGCGGGCGTGAGTACAAGACTCACCGCCTTTTTTAGCACATGTGCCTCATAGTGCACAGCCTCTCACTCGCAGGCGTGCCACACCGGCGCCCGTGATTTGGCAGGAGGTGCGCGCCTACTCGCCGACTCCCCTGGGACTATCTAGTGCACCCGCGAATCCGTTTTGACCGCGTGGTGATGTGTTTCTTGGAAGTAGCAGGCGTGAGTACAAGGCTCACCCCTTCCTCTTGCACACCGTCTCACTCTCACGCATGCCACTCCGTCGCCCGTGAGTTCCCGGAGTTGCGCGTCTATTGCCGAGGATCCGCTGGGTCTAGTGCACCTGGGATTTGATTCTGGTGGCGTTGTCATGCGTTTTGTGGAAGTGGCAGGCGTGAGTACAAGGCTCACCGCCTTTTTTAGCACATGTGCCTCATAGTGCACAGCCTCTCCCTCGCAGGCGTGCCACACCGGCGCCCGTGATTTGGCAGGAGGTGCGCGCCTACTCCCCGACTCCCCTGGGACTATCTAGTGCACCCGCGAATCCGTTTTGGCCGCGTGGTCATGTGATAGGTGGAAGTAGCAGGCGTGACTACAAGGCTCACCCCTTCCTTTTGCACAGCCTCTCACTCTCACGCATGCCACTCCGTCGCCCGTGATTTCTCGGAGTTGCGGCTCTATTTCCGAGGCTCCCCTGTGTCTAGTGCACCTGGCATTTCATTTTGGTGGCGTTTTCATGCGTTTTGTGGAAGTGGCAGGCGTGAGTACAAGGCTCACCGCCTTTTTTAGCACATGTGCCTCATAGTGCACAGCCTCTCACTCGCAGGCGTGCCACACCGGCGCCCGTGATTTGGCAGGAGGTGCGCGCCTACTCGCCGACTCCCCTGGGACTATCTAGTGCACCCGCGAATCCGTTTTGACCGCGTGGTGATGTGTCTCTTGGAAGTAGCAGGCGTCAGTACAAGACTCACCCCTTCCTCTCGCACAGCCTCTCACTCTCACGCATGCCACTCCGTCGCCCGTGAGTTCCCAGAGTTGCGCGTCTATTGCCGAGGATCCGCTGGCTCTAGTGCACCTGGGATTTGATTCTGGTGGCGTTGTCATGCGTTTCGTGGAAGTGGCAGGCGTGAGTACAAGGCTCACCGCCTTCTTTAGCACATGTGCCTCACAGTGCACAGCCTCTCACTCGCAGGCGTGCCACTACGGCTGCCGTGATTTGGCAGGAGGTGCCCGACTACTCTCCAACTCCCCTGGGACTATCTACTGCACCCGGGAATCCGTTTTGTCCGCGTTGTCATGCGTTTCGTGGAAGTGGCATGCGTTGTCATACAAGGCTCACCGCCTTCTTTAGCACACGTGCCTCTTAGTGCACAGTCTCTCACTCGCAGGCGTGTCACGCCGACGCCAGTGACTTGCAGGAGGAGCGCGCCTACTCCCCGATTCCCCTGAGACTATCTACTGCACCGGGGAATCCATTTTGGCCGCGTGGTCATTTGTTTCGTGCAAGTAGCGGGCGTGAGTACAAGACTCACCGCCTTTTTTAGCACATGTGCCTCATAGTGCACAGCCTCTCCCTCGCAGGCGTGCCACACCGGCGCCCGTGATTTGGCAGGAGGTGCACGCCTACTCCCCGACTCCCCTGGGACTATCTAGTGCACCCGCGAATCCATTTTGGCCGCGTGGTCATGTGATAGGTGGAAGTAGCAGGCGTGACTACAAGGCTCACCCCTTCCTTTTGCACAGCCTCTCACTCTCACGCATGCCACTCCGTCGCCCGTGATTTCTCGGAGTTGCGGCTCTATTTCCGAGGCTCCCCTGTGTCTAGTGCATCTGGGATTTCATTTTGGTGGCGTTTTCATGCGTTTTGTGGAAGTGGCAGGCGTGAGTACAAGGCTCACCGCCTTTTTTAGCACATGTGCCTCATAGTGCACAGCCTCTCACTCGCAGGCGTGCCACACCGGCGCCCGTGATTTGGCAGGAGGTGCGCGCCTACTCCCCGACTCCCCTGGGACTATCTAGTGCACCCGCGAATCCGTTTTGGCCGCGTGGTCATGTGATAGGTGGAAGTAGCAGGCGTGACTACAAGGCTCACCCCTTCCTTTTGCACAGCCTCTCACTCTCACGCATGCCACTCCGTCGCCCGTGATTTCTCGGAGTTGCGGCTCTATTTCCGAGGCTCCCCTGTGTCTAGTGCACCTGGCATTTCATTTTGGTGGCGTTTTCATGCGTTTTGTGGAAGTGGCAGGCGTGAGTACAAGGCTCACCGCCTTTTTTAGCACATGTGCCTCATAGTGCACAGTCTCTCACTCGCAGGCGTGTTACGCCGACGCCAGTGACTTGCAGGAGGAGCGCGCCTACTCCCCGATTCCCCTGAGACTATCTACTGCACCCGGGAATCCATTTTGGCCGCGTGGTCATTTGTTTCGTGCAAGTAGCGGGCGTGAGTACAAGACTCACCGCCTTTTTTAGCACATGTGCCTCATAGTGCACAGCCTCTCACTCGCAGGCGTGCCACACCGGCGCCCGTGATTTGGCAGGAGGTGCGCGCCTACTCGCCGACTCCCCTGGGACTATCTAGTGCACCCGCGAATCCGTTTTGGCCGCGTGGTCATGTGATAGGTGGAAGTAGCAGGCGTGACTACAAGGCTCACCCCTTCCTTTTGCACAGCCTCTCACTCTCACGCATGCCACTCCGTCGCCCGTGATTTCTCGGAGTTGCGGCTCTATTTCCGAGGCTCCCCTGTGTCTAGTGCACCTGGCATTTCATTTTGGTGGCGTTTTCATGCGTTTTGTGGAAGTGGCAGGCGTGAGTACAAGGCTCACCGCCTTTTTTAGCACATGTGCCTCATAGTGCACAGCCTCTCACTCGCAGGCGTGCCACACCGGCGCCCGTGATTTGGCAGGAGGTGCGCGCCTACTCGCCGACTCCCCTGGGACTATCTAGTGCACCCGCGAATCCGTTTTGACCGCGTGGTGATGTGTCTCTTGGAAGTAGCAGGCGTCAGTACAAGGCTCACCCCTTCCTCTCGCACAGCCTCTCACTCTCACGCATGCCACTCCGTCGCCCGTGAGTTCCCAGAGTTGCGCGTCTATTGCCGAGGATCCGCTGGCTCTAGTGCACCTGGGATTTGATTCTGGTGGCGTTGTCATGCGTTTCGTGGAAGTGGCAGGCGTGAGTACAAGGCTCACCGCCTTCTTTAGCACATGTGCCTCACAGTGCACAGCCTCTCACTCGCAGGCGTGCCACTACGGCTGCCGTGATTTGGCAGGAGGTGCCCGACTACTCTCCAACTCCCCTGGGACTATCTACTGCACCCGGGAATCCGTTTTGTCCGCGTTGTCATGCGTTTCGTGGAAGTGGCATGCGTTGTCATACAAGGCTCACCGCCTTCTTTAGCACACGTGCCTCTTAGTGCACAGTCTCTCACTCGCAGGCGTGTCACGCCGACGCCAGTGACTTGCAGGAGGAGCGCGCCTACTCCCCGATTCCCCTGAGACTATCTACTGCACCGGGGAATCCATTTTGGCCGCGTGGTCATTTGTTTCGTGCAAGTAGCGGGCGTGAGTACAAGACTCACCGCCTTTTTTAGCACATGTGCCTCATAGTGCACAGCCTCTCCCTCGCAGGCGTGCCACACCGGCGCCCGTGATTTGGCAGGAGGTGCACGCCTACTCCCCGACTCCCCTGGGACTATCTAGTGCACCCGCGAATCCATTTTGGCCGCGTGGTCATGTGATAGGTGGAAGTAGCAGGCGTGACTACAAGGCTCACCCCTTCCTTTTGCACAGCCTCTCACTCTCACGCATGCCACTCCGTCGCCCGTGATTTCTCGGAGTTGCGGCTCTATTTCCGAGGCTCCCCTGTGTCTAGTGCATCTGGGATTTCATTTTGGTGGCGTTTTCATGCGTTTTGTGGAAGTGGCAGGCGTGAGTACAAGGCTCACCGCCTTTTTTAGCACATGTGCCTCATAGTGCACAGCCTCTCACTCGCAGGCGTGCCACACCGGCGCCCGTGATTTGGCAGGAGGTGCGCGCCTACTCCCCGACTCCCCTGGGACTATCTAGTGCACCCGCGAATCCGTTTTGGCCGCGTGGTCATGTGATAGGTGGAAGTAGCAGGCGTGACTACAAGGCTCACCCCTTCCTTTTGCACAGCCTCTCACTCTCACGCATGCCACTCCGTCGCCCGTGATTTCTCGGAGTTGCGGCTCTATTTCCGAGGCTCCCCTGTGTCTAGTGCACCTGGCATTTCATTTTGGTGGCGTTTTCATGCGTTTTGTGGAAGTGGCAGGCGTGAGTACAAGGCTCACCGCCTTTTTTAGCACATGTGCCTCATAGTGCACAGTCTCTCACTCGCAGGCGTGTTACGCCGACGCCAGTGACTTGCAGGAGGAGCGCGCCTACTCCCCGATTCCCCTGAGACTATCTACTGCACCCGGGAATCCATTTTGGCCGCGTGGTCATTTGTTTCGTGCAAGTAGCGGGCGTGAGTACAAGACTCACCGCCTTTTTTAGCACATGTGCCTCATAGTGCACAGCCTCTCACTCGCAGGCGTGCCACACCGGCGCCCGTGATTTGGCAGGAGGTGCGCGCCTACTCGCCGACTCCCCTGGGACTATCTAGTGCACCCGCGAATCCGTTTTGACCGCGTGGTGATGTGTTTCTTGGAAGTAGCAGGCGTGAGTACAAGGCTCACCCCTTCCTCTTGCACACCGTCTCACTCTCACGCATGCCACTCCGTCGCCCGTGAGTTCCCGGAGTTGCGCGTCTATTGCCGAGGATCCGCTGGGTCTAGTGCACCTGGGATTTGATTCTGGTGGCGTTGTCATGCGTTTTGTGGAAGTGGCAGGCGTGAGTACAAGGCTCACCGCCTTTTTTAGCACATGTGCCTCATAGTGCACAGCCTCTCCCTCGCAGGCGTGCCACACCGGCGCCCGTGATTTGGCAGGAGGTGCGCGCCTACTCCCCGACTCCCCTGGGACTATCTAGTGCACCCGCGAATCCGTTTTGGCCGCGTGGTCATGTGATAGGTGGAAGTAGCAGGCGTGACTACAAGGCTCACCCCTTCCTTTTGCACAGCCTCTCACTCTCACGCATGCCACTCCGTCGCCCGTGATTTCTCGGAGTTGCGGCTCTATTTCCGAGGCTCCCCTGTGTCTAGTGCACCTGGCATTTCATTTTGGTGGCGTTTTCATGCGTTTTGTGGAAGTGGCAGGCGTGAGTACAAGGCTCACCGCCTTTTTTAGCACATGTGCCTCATAGTGCACAGCCTCTCACTCGCAGGCGTGCCACACCGGCGCCCGTGATTTGGCAGGAGGTGCGCGCCTACTCGCCGACTCCCCTGGGACTATCTAGTGCACCCGCGAATCCGTTTTGACCGCGTGGTGATGTGTCTCTTGGAAGTAGCAGGCGTCAGTACAAGACTCACCCCTTCCTCTCGCACAGCCTCTCACTCTCACGCATGCCACTCCGTCGCCCGTGAGTTCCCAGAGTTGCGCGTCTATTGCCGAGGATCCGCTGGCTCTAGTGCACCTGGGATTTGATTCTGGTGGCGTTGTCATGCGTTTCGTGGAAGTGGCAGGCGTGAGTACAAGGCTCACCGCCTTCTTTAGCACATGTGCCTCACAGTGCACAGCCTCTCACTCGCAGGCGTGCCACTACGGCTGCCGTGATTTGGCAGGAGGTGCCCGACTACTCTCCAACTCCCCTGGGACTATCTACTGCACCCGGGAATCCGTTTTGTCCGCGTTGTCATGCGTTTCGTGGAAGTGGCATGCGTTGTCATACAAGGCTCACCGCCTTCTTTAGCACACGTGCCTCTTAGTGCACAGTCTCTCACTCGCAGGCGTGTCACGCCGACGCCAGTGACTTGCAGGAGGAGCGCGCCTACTCCCCGATTCCCCTGAGACTATCTACTGCACCGGGGAATCCATTTTGGCCGCGTGGTCATTTGTTTCGTGCAAGTAGCGGGCGTGAGTACAAGACTCACCGCCTTTTTTAGCACATGTGCCTCATAGTGCACAGCCTCTCCCTCGCAGGCGTGCCACACCGGCGCCCGTGATTTGGCAGGAGGTGCACGCCTACTCCCCGACTCCCCTGGGACTATCTAGTGCACCCGCGAATCCATTTTGGCCGCGTGGTCATGTGATAGGTGGAAGTAGCAGGCGTGACTACAAGGCTCACCCCTTCCTTTTGCACAGCCTCTCACTCTCACGCATGCCACTCCGTCGCCCGTGATTTCTCGGAGTTGCGGCTCTATTTCCGAGGCTCCCCTGTGTCTAGTGCATCTGGGATTTCATTTTGGTGGCGTTTTCATGCGTTTTGTGGAAGTGGCAGGCGTGAGTACAAGGCTCACCGCCTTTTTTAGCACATGTGCCTCATAGTGCACAGCCTCTCACTCGCAGGCGTGCCACACCGGCGCCCGTGATTTGGCAGGAGGTGCGCGCCTACTCCCCGACTCCCCTGGGACTATCTAGTGCACCCGCGAATCCGTTTTGGCCGCGTGGTCATGTGATAGGTGGAAGTAGCAGGCGTGACTACAAGGCTCACCCCTTCCTTTTGCACAGCCTCTCACTCTCACGCATGCCACTCCGTCGCCCGTGATTTCTCGGAGTTGCGGCTCTATTTCCGAGGCTCCCCTGTGTCTAGTGCACCTGGCATTTCATTTTGGTGGCGTTTTCATGCGTTTTGTGGAAGTGGCAGGCGTGAGTACAAGGCTCACCGCCTTTTTTAGCACATGTGCCTCATAGTGCACAGTCTCTCACTCGCAGGCGTGTTACGCCGACGCCAGTGACTTGCAGGAGGAGCGCGCCTACTCCCCGATTCCCCTGAGACTATCTACTGCACCCGGGAATCCATTTTGGCCGCGTGGTCATTTGTTTCGTGCAAGTAGCGGGCGTGAGTACAAGACTCACCGCCTTTTTTAGCACATGTGCCTCATAGTGCACAGCCTCTCACTCGCAGGCGTGCCACACCGGCGCCCGTGATTTGGCAGGAGGTGCGCGCCTACTCGCCGACTCCCCTGGGACTATCTAGTGCACCCGCGAATCCGTTTTGGCCGCGTGGTCATGTGATAGGTGGAAGTAGCAGGCGTGACTACAAGGCTCACCCCTTCCTTTTGCACAGCCTCTCACTCTCACGCATGCCACTCCGTCGCCCGTGATTTCTCGGAGTTGCGGCTCTATTTCCGAGGCTCCCCTGTGTCTAGTGCACCTGGCATTTCATTTTGGTGGCGTTTTCATGCGTTTTGTGGAAGTGGCAGGCGTGAGTACAAGGCTCACCGCCTTTTTTAGCACATGTGCCTCATAGTGCACAGCCTCTCACTCGCAGGCGTGCCACACCGGCGCCCGTGATTTGGCAGGAGGTGCGCGCCTACTCGCCGACTCCCCTGGGACTATCTAGTGCACCCGCGAATCCGTTTTGACCGCGTGGTGATGTGTCTCTTGGAAGTAGCAGGCGTCAGTACAAGGCTCACCCCTTCCTCTCGCACAGCCTCTCACTCTCACGCATGCCACTCCGTCGCCCGTGAGTTCCCAGAGTTGCGCGTCTATTGCCGAGGATCCGCTGGCTCTAGTGCACCTGGGATTTGATTCTGGTGGCGTTGTCATGCGTTTCGTGGAAGTGGCAGGCGTGAGTACAAGGCTCACCGCCTTCTTTAGCACATGTGCCTCACAGTGCACAGCCTCTCACTCGCAGGCGTGCCACTACGGCTGCCGTGATTTGGCAGGAGGTGCCCGACTACTCTCCAACTCCCCTGGGACTATCTACTGCACCCGGGAATCCGTTTTGTCCGCGTTGTCATGCGTTTCGTGGAAGTGGCATGCGTTGTCATACAAGGCTCACCGCCTTCTTTAGCACACGTGCCTCTTAGTGCACAGTCTCTCACTCGCAGGCGTGTCACGCCGACGCCAGTGACTTGCAGGAGGAGCGCGCCTACTCCCCGATTCCCCTGAGACTATCTACTGCACCGGGGAATCCATTTTGGCCGCGTGGTCATTTGTTTCGTGCAAGTAGCGGGCGTGAGTACAAGACTCACCGCCTTTTTTAGCACATGTGCCTCATAGTGCACAGCCTCTCCCTCGCAGGCGTGCCACACCGGCGCCCGTGATTTGGCAGGAGGTGCACGCCTACTCCCCGACTCCCCTGGGACTATCTAGTGCACCCGCGAATCCATTTTGGCCGCGTGGTCATGTGATAGGTGGAAGTAGCAGGCGTGACTACAAGGCTCACCCCTTCCTTTTGCACAGCCTCTCACTCTCACGCATGCCACTCCGTCGCCCGTGATTTCTCGGAGTTGCGGCTCTATTTCCGAGGCTGCCCTGTGTCTAGTGCATCTGGGATTTCATTTTGGTGGCGTTTTCATGCGTTTTGTGGAAGTGGCAGGCGTGAGTACAAGGCTCACCGCCTTTTTTAGCACATGTGCCTCATAGTGCACAGCCTCTCACTCGCAGGCGTGCCACACCGGCGCCCGTGATTTGGCAGGAGGTGCGCGCCTACTCCCCGACTCCCCTGGGACTATCTAGTGCACCCGCGAATCCGTTTTGGCCGCGTGGTCATGTGATAGGTGGAAGTAGCAGGCGTGACTACAAGGCTCACCCCTTCCTTTTGCACAGCCTCTCACTCTCACGCATGCCACTCCGTCGCCCGTGATTTCTCGGAGTTGCGGCTCTATTTCCGAGGCTCCCCTGTGTCTAGTGCACCTGGCATTTCATTTTGGTGGCGTTTTCATGCGTTTTGTGGAAGTGGCAGGCGTGAGTACAAGGCTCACCGCCTTTTTTAGCACATGTGCCTCATAGTGCACAGTCTCTCACTCGCAGGCGTGTTACGCCGACGCCAGTGACTTGCAGGAGGAGCGCGCCTACTCCCCGATTCCCCTGAGACTATCTACTGCACCCGGGAATCCATTTTGGCCGCGTGGTCATTTGTTTCGTGCAAGTAGCGGGCGTGAGTACAAGACTCACCGCCTTTTTTAGCACATGTGCCTCATAGTGCACAGCCTCTCACTCGCAGGCGTGCCACACCGGCGCCCGTGATTTGGCAGGAGGTGCGCGCCTACTCGCCGACTCCCCTGGGACTATCTAGTGCACCCGCGAATCCGTTTTGACCGCGTGGTGATGTGTTTCTTGGAAGTAGCAGGCGTGAGTACAAGGCTCACCCCTTCCTCTTGCACACCGTCTCACTCTCACGCATGCCACTCCGTCGCCCGTGAGTTCCCGGAGTTGCGCGTCTATTGCCGAGGATCCGCTGGGTCTAGTGCACCTGGGATTTGATTCTGGTGGCGTTGTCATGCGTTTTGTGGAAGTGGCAGGCGTGAGTACAAGGCTCACCGCCTTTTTTAGCACATGTGCCTCATAGTGCACAGCCTCTCCCTCGCAGGCGTGCCACACCGGCGCCCGTGATTTGGCAGGAGGTGCGCGCCTACTCCCCGACTCCCCTGGGACTATCTAGTGCACCCGCGAATCCGTTTTGGCCGCGTGGTCATGTGATAGGTGGAAGTAGCAGGCGTGACTACAAGGCTCACCCCTTCCTTTTGCACAGCCTCTCACTCTCACGCATGCCACTCCGTCGCCCGTGATTTCTCGGAGTTGCGGCTCTATTTCCGAGGCTCCCCTGTGTCTAGTGCACCTGGCATTTCATTTTGGTGGCGTTTTCATGCGTTTTGTGGAAGTGGCAGGCGTGAGTACAAGGCTCACCGCCTTTTTTAGCACATGTGCCTCATAGTGCACAGCCTCTCACTCGCAGGCGTGCCACACCGGCGCCCGTGATTTGGCAGGAGGTGCGCGCCTACTCGCCGACTCCCCTGGGACTATCTAGTGCACCCGCGAATCCGTTTTGACCGCGTGGTGATGTGTCTCTTGGAAGTAGCAGGCGTCAGTACAAGACTCACCCCTTCCTCTCGCACAGCCTCTCACTCTCACGCATGCCACTCCGTCGCCCGTGAGTTCCCAGAGTTGCGCGTCTATTGCCGAGGATCCGCTGGCTCTAGTGCACCTGGGATTTGATTCTGGTGGCGTTGTCATGCGTTTCGTGGAAGTGGCAGGCGTGAGTACAAGGCTCACCGCCTTCTTTAGCACATGTGCCTCACAGTGCACAGCCTCTCACTCGCAGGCGTGCCACTACGGCTGCCGTGATTTGGCAGAAGGTGCCCGACTTCTCTCCAACTCCCCTGGGACTATCTACTGCACCCGGGAATCCGTTTTGTCCGCGTTGTCATGCGTTTCGTGGAAGTGGCATGCGTTGTCATACAAGGCTCACCGCCTTCTTTAGCACACGTGCCTCTTAGTGCACAGTCTCTCACTCGCAGGCGTGTCACGCCGACGCCAGTGACTTGCAGGAGGAGCGCGCCTACTCCCCGATTCCCCTGAGACTATCTACTGCACCGGGGAATCCATTTTGGCCGCGTGGTCATTTGTTTCGTGCAAGTAGCGGGCGTGAGTACAAGACTCACCGCCTTTTTTAGCACATGTGCCTCATAGTGCACAGCCTCTCCCTCGCAGGCGTGCCACACCGGCGCCCGTGATTTGGCAGGAGGTGCACGCCTACTCCCCGACTCCCCTGGGACTATCTAGTGCACCCGCGAATCCATTTTGGCCGCGTGGTCATGTGATAGGTGGAAGTAGCAGGCGTGACTACAAGGCTCACCCCTTCCTTTTGCACAGCCTCTCACTCTCACGCATGCCACTCCGTCGCCCGTGATTTCTCGGAGTTGCGGCTCTATTTCCGAGGCTCCCCTGTGTCTAGTGCATCTGGGATTTCATTTTGGTGGCGTTTTCATGCGTTTTGTGGAAGTGGCAGGCGTGAGTACAAGGCTCACCGCCTTTTTTAGCACATGTGCCTCATAGTGCACAGCCTCTCACTCGCAGGCGTGCCACACCGGCGCCCGTGATTTGGCAGGAGGTGCGCGCCTACTCCCCGACTCCCCTGGGACTATCTAGTGCACCCGCGAATCCGTTTTGGCCGCGTGGTCATGTGATAGGTGGAAGTAGCAGGCGTGACTACAAGGCTCACCCCTTCCTTTTGCACAGCCTCTCACTCTCACGCATGCCACTCCGTCGCCCGTGATTTCTCGGAGTTGCGGCTCTATTTCCGAGGCTCCCCTGTGTCTAGTGCACCTGGCATTTCATTTTGGTGGCGTTTTCATGCGTTTTGTGGAAGTGGCAGGCGTGAGTACAAGGCTCACCGCCTTTTTTAGCACATGTGCCTCATAGTGCACAGTCTCTCACTCGCAGGCGTGTTACGCCGACGCCAGTGACTTGCAGGAGGAGCGCGCCTACTCCCCGATTCCCCTGAGACTATCTACTGCACCCGGGAATCCATTTTGGCCGCGTGGTCATTTGTTTCGTGCAAGTAGCGGGCGTGAGTACAAGACTCACCGCCTTTTTTAGCACATGTGCCTCATAGTGCACAGCCTCTCACTCGCAGGCGTGCCACACCGGCGCCCGTGATTTGGCAGGAGGTGCGCGCCTACTCGCCGACTCCCCTGGGACTATCTAGTGCACCCGCGAATCCGTTTTGGCCGCGTGGTCATGTGATAGGTGGAAGTAGCAGGCGTGACTACAAGGCTCACCCCTTCCTTTTGCACAGCCTCTCACTCTCACGCATGCCACTCCGTCGCCCGTGATTTCTCGGAGTTGCGGCTCTATTTCCGAGGCTCCCCTGTGTCTAGTGCACCTGGCATTTCATTTTGGTGGCGTTTTCATGCGTTTTGTGGAAGTGGCAGGCGTGAGTACAAGGCTCACCGCCTTTTTTAGCACATGTGCCTCATAGTGCACAGCCTCTCACTCGCAGGCGTGCCACACCGGCGCCCGTGATTTGGCAGGAGGTGCGCGCCTACTCGCCGACTCCCCTGGGACTATCTAGTGCACCCGCGAATCCGTTTTGACCGCGTGGTGATGTGTCTCTTGGAAGTAGCAGGCGTCAGTACAAGGCTCACCCCTTCCTCTCGCACAGCCTCTCACTCTCACGCATGCCACTCCGTCGCCCGTGAGTTCCCAGAGTTGCGCGTCTATTGCCGAGGATCCGCTGGCTCTAGTGCACCTGGGATTTGATTCTGGTGGCGTTGTCATGCGTTTCGTGGAAGTGGCAGGCGTGAGTACAAGGCTCACCGCCTTCTTTAGCACATGTGCCTCACAGTGCACAGCCTCTCACTCGCAGGCGTGCCACTACGGCTGCCGTGATTTGGCAGGAGGTGCCCGACTACTCTCCAACTCCCCTGGGACTATCTACTGCACCCGGGAATCCGTTTTGTCCGCGTTGTCATGCGTTTCGTGGAAGTGGCATGCGTTGTCATACAAGGCTCACCGCCTTCTTTAGCACACGTGCCTCTTAGTGCACAGTCTCTCACTCGCAGGCGTGTCACGCCGACGCCAGTGACTTGCAGGAGGAGCGCGCCTACTCCCCGATTCCCCTGAGACTATCTACTGCACCGGGGAATCCATTTTGGCCGCGTGGTCATTTGTTTCGTGCAAGTAGCGGGCGTGAGTACAAGACTCACCGCCTTTTTTAGCACATGTGCCTCATAGTGCACAGCCTCTCCCTCGCAGGCGTGCCACACCGGCGCCCGTGATTTGGCAGGAGGTGCACGCCTACTCCCCGACTCCCCTGGGACTATCTAGTGCACCCGCGAATCCATTTTGGCCGCGTGGTCATGTGATAGGTGGAAGTAGCAGGCGTGACTACAAGGCTCACCCCTTCCTTTTGCACAGCCTCTCACTCTCACGCATGCCACTCCGTCGCCCGTGATTTCTCGGAGTTGCGGCTCTATTTCCGAGGCTCCCCTGTGTCTAGTGCATCTGGGATTTCATTTTGGTGGCGTTTTCATGCGTTTTGTGGAAGTGGCAGGCGTGAGTACAAGGCTCACCGCCTTTTTTAGCACATGTGCCTCATAGTGCACAGCCTCTCACTCGCAGGCGTGCCACACCGGCGCCCGTGATTTGGCAGGAGGTGCGCGCCTACTCCCCGACTCCCCTGGGACTATCTAGTGCACCCGCGAATCCGTTTTGGCCGCGTGGTCATGTGATAGGTGGAAGTAGCAGGCGTGACTACAAGGCTCACCCCTTCCTTTTGCACAGCCTCTCACTCTCACGCATGCCACTCCGTCGCCCGTGATTTCTCGGAGTTGCGGCTCTATTTCCGAGGCTCCCCTGTGTCTAGTGCACCTGGCATTTCATTTTGGTGGCGTTTTCATGCGTTTTGTGGAAGTGGCAGGCGTGAGTACAAGGCTCACCGCCTTTTTTAGCACATGTGCCTCATAGTGCACAGTCTCTCACTCGCAGGCGTGTTACGCCGACGCCAGTGACTTGCAGGAGGAGCGCGCCTACTCCCCGATTCCCCTGAGACTATCTACTGCACCCGGGAATCCATTTTGGCCGCGTGGTCATTTGTTTCGTGCAAGTAGCGGGCGTGAGTACAAGACTCACCGCCTTTTTTAGCACATGTGCCTCATAGTGCACAGCCTCTCACTCGCAGGCGTGCCACACCGGCGCCCGTGATTTGGCAGGAGGTGCGCGCCTACTCGCCGACTCCCCTGGGACTATCTAGTGCACCCGCGAATCCGTTTTGACCGCGTGGTGATGTGTTTCTTGGAAGTAGCAGGCGTGAGTACAAGGCTCACCCCTTCCTCTTGCACACCGTCTCACTCTCACGCATGCCACTCCGTCGCCCGTGAGTTCCCGGAGTTGCGCGTCTATTGCCGAGGATCCGCTGGGTCTAGTGCACCTGGGATTTGATTCTGGTGGCGTTGTCATGCGTTTTGTGGAAGTGGCAGGCGTGAGTACAAGGCTCACCGCCTTTTTTAGCACATGTGCCTCATAGTGCACAGCCTCTCCCTCGCAGGCGTGCCACACCGGCGCCCGTGATTTGGCAGGAGGTGCGCGCCTACTCCCCGACTCCCCTGGGACTATCTAGTGCACCCGCGAATCCGTTTTGGCCGCGTGGTCATGTGATAGGTGGAAGTAGCAGGCGTGACTACAAGGCTCACCCCTTCCTTTTGCACAGCCTCTCACTCTCACGCATGCCACTCCGTCGCCCGTGATTTCTCGGAGTTGCGGCTCTATTTCCGAGGCTCCCCTGTGTCTAGTGCACCTGGCATTTCATTTTGGTGGCGTTTTCATGCGTTTTGTGGAAGTGGCAGGCGTGAGTACAAGGCTCACCGCCTTTTTTAGCACATGTGCCTCATAGTGCACAGCCTCTCACTCGCAGGCGTGCCACACCGGCGCCCGTGATTTGGCAGGAGGTGCGCGCCTACTCGCCGACTCCCCTGGGACTATCTAGTGCACCCGCGAATCCGTTTTGACCGCGTGGTGATGTGTCTCTTGGAAGTAGCAGGCGTCAGTACAAGACTCACCCCTTCCTCTCGCACAGCCTCTCACTCTCACGCATGCCACTCCGTCGCCCGTGAGTTCCCAGAGTTGCGCGTCTATTGCCGAGGATCCGCTGGCTCTAGTGCACCTGGGATTTGATTCTGGTGGCGTTGTCATGCGTTTCGTGGAAGTGGCAGGCGTGAGTACAAGGCTCACCGCCTTCTTTAGCACATGTGCCTCACAGTGCACAGCCTCTCACTCGCAGGCGTGCCACTACGGCTGCCGTGATTTGGCAGGAGGTGCCCGACTACTCTCCAACTCCCCTGGGACTATCTACTGCACCCGGGAATCCGTTTTGTCCGCGTTGTCATGCGTTTCGTGGAAGTGGCATGCGTTGTCATACAAGGCTCACCGCCTTCTTTAGCACACGTGCCTCTTAGTGCACAGTCTCTCACTCGCAGGCGTGTCACGCCGACGCCAGTGACTTGCAGGAGGAGCGCGCCTACTCCCCGATTCCCCTGAGACTATCTACTGCACCGGGGAATCCATTTTGGCCGCGTGGTCATTTGTTTCGTGCAAGTAGCGGGCGTGAGTACAAGACTCACCGCCTTTTTTAGCACATGTGCCTCATAGTGCACAGCCTCTCCCTCGCAGGCGTGCCACACCGGCGCCCGTGATTTGGCAGGAGGTGCACGCCTACTCCCCGACTCCCCTGGGACTATCTAGTGCACCCGCGAATCCATTTTGGCCGCGTGGTCATGTGATAGGTGGAAGTAGCAGGCGTGACTACAAGGCTCACCCCTTCCTTTTGCACAGCCTCTCACTCTCACGCATGCCACTCCGTCGCCCGTGATTTCTCGGAGTTGCGGCTCTATTTCCGAGGCTCCCCTGTGTCTAGTGCATCTGGGATTTCATTTTGGTGGCGTTTTCATGCGTTTTGTGGAAGTGGCAGGCGTGAGTACAAGGCTCACCGCCTTTTTTAGCACATGTGCCTCATAGTGCACAGCCTCTCACTCGCAGGCGTGCCACACCGGCGCCCGTGATTTGGCAGGAGGTGCGCGCCTACTCCCCGACTCCCCTGGGACTATCTAGTGCACCCGCGAATCCGTTTTGGCCGCGTGGTCATGTGATAGGTGGAAGTAGCAGGCGTGACTACAAGGCTCACCCCTTCCTTTTGCACAGCCTCTCACTCTCACGCATGCCACTCCGTCGCCCGTGATTTCTCGGAGTTGCGGCTCTATTTCCGAGGCTCCCCTGTGTCTAGTGCACCTGGCATTTCATTTTGGTGGCGTTTTCATGCGTTTTGTGGAAGTGGCAGGCGTGAGTACAAGGCTCACCGCCTTTTTTAGCACATGTGCCTCATAGTGCACAGTCTCTCACTCGCAGGCGTGTTACGCCGACGCCAGTGACTTGCAGGAGGAGCGCGCCTACTCCCCGATTCCCCTGAGACTATCTACTGCACCCGGGAATCCATTTTGGCCGCGTGGTCATTTGTTTCGTGCAAGTAGCGGGCGTGAGTACAAGACTCACCGCCTTTTTTAGCACATGTGCCTCATAGTGCACAGCCTCTCACTCGCAGGCGTGCCACACCGGCGCCCGTGATTTGGCAGGAGGTGCGCGCCTACTCGCCGACTCCCCTGGGACTATCTAGTGCACCCGCGAATCCGTTTTGGCCGCGTGGTCATGTGATAGGTGGAAGTAGCAGGCGTGACTACAAGGCTCACCCCTTCCTTTTGCACAGCCTCTCACTCTCACGCATGCCACTCCGTCGCCCGTGATTTCTCGGAGTTGCGGCTCTATTTCCGAGGCTCCCCTGTGTCTAGTGCACCTGGCATTTCATTTTGGTGGCGTTTTCATGCGTTTTGTGGAAGTGGCAGGCGTGAGTACAAGGCTCACCGCCTTTTTTAGCACATGTGCCTCATAGTGCACAGCCTCTCACTCGCAGGCGTGCCACACCGGCGCCCGTGATTTGGCAGGAGGTGCGCGCCTACTCGCCGACTCCCCTGGGACTATCTAGTGCACCCGCGAATCCGTTTTGACCGCGTGGTGATGTGTCTCTTGGAAGTAGCAGGCGTCAGTACAAGGCTCACCCCTTCCTCTCGCACAGCCTCTCACTCTCACGCATGCCACTCCGTCGCCCGTGAGTTCCCAGAGTTGCGCGTCTATTGCCGAGGATCCGCTGGCTCTAGTGCACCTGGGATTTGATTCTGGTGGCGTTGTCATGCGTTTCGTGGAAGTGGCAGGCGTGAGTACAAGGCTCACCGCCTTCTTTAGCACATGTGCCTCACAGTGCACAGCCTCTCACTCGCAGGCGTGCCACTACGGCTGCCGTGATTTGGCAGGAGGTGCCCGACTACTCTCCAACTCCCCTGGGACTATCTACTGCACCCGGGAATCCGTTTTGTCCGCGTTGTCATGCGTTTCGTGGAAGTGGCATGCGTTGTCATACAAGGCTCACCGCCTTCTTTAGCACACGTGCCTCTTAGTGCACAGTCTCTCACTCGCAGGCGTGTCACGCCGACGCCAGTGACTTGCAGGAGGAGCGCGCCTACTCCCCGATTCCCCTGAGACTATCTACTGCACCGGGGAATCCATTTTGGCCGCGTGGTCATTTGTTTCGTGCAAGTAGCGGGCGTGAGTACAAGACTCACCGCCTTTTTTAGCACATGTGCCTCATAGTGCACAGCCTCTCCCTCGCAGGCGTGCCACACCGGCGCCCGTGATTTGGCAGGAGGTGCACGCCTACTCCCCGACTCCCCTGGGACTATCTAGTGCACCCGCGAATCCATTTTGGCCGCGTGGTCATGTGATAGGTGGAAGTAGCAGGCGTGACTACAAGGCTCACCCCTTCCTTTTGCACAGCCTCTCACTCTCACGCATGCCACTCCGTCGCCCGTGATTTCTCGGAGTTGCGGCTCTATTTCCGAGGCTCCCCTGTGTCTAGTGCATCTGGGATTTCATTTTGGTGGCGTTTTCATGCGTTTTGTGGAAGTGGCAGGCGTGAGTACAAGGCTCACCGCCTTTTTTAGCACATGTGCCTCATAGTGCACAGCCTCTCACTCGCAGGCGTGCCACACCGGCGCCCGTGATTTGGCAGGAGGTGCGCGCCTACTCCCCGACTCCCCTGGGACTATCTAGTGCACCCGCGAATCCGTTTTGGCCGCGTGGTCATGTGATAGGTGGAAGTAGCAGGCGTGACTACAAGGCTCACCCCTTCCTTTTGCACAGCCTCTCACTCTCACGCATGCCACTCCGTCGCCCGTGATTTCTCGGAGTTGCGGCTCTATTTCCGAGGCTCCCCTGTGTCTAGTGCACCTGGCATTTCATTTTGGTGGCGTTTTCATGCGTTTTGTGGAAGTGGCAGGCGTGAGTACAAGGCTCACCGCCTTTTTTAGCACATGTGCCTCATAGTGCACAGTCTCTCACTCGCAGGCGTGTTACGCCGACGCCAGTGACTTGCAGGAGGAGCGCGCCTACTCCCCGATTCCCCTGAGACTATCTACTGCACCCGGGAATCCATTTTGGCCGCGTGGTCATTTGTTTCGTGCAAGTAGCGGGCGTGAGTACAAGACTCACCGCCTTTTTTAGCACATGTGCCTCATAGTGCACAGCCTCTCACTCGCAGGCGTGCCACACCGGCGCCCGTGATTTGGCAGGAGGTGCGCGCCTACTCGCCGACTCCCCTGGGACTATCTAGTGCACCCGCGAATCCGTTTTGACCGCGTGGTGATGTGTTTCTTGGAAGTAGCAGGCGTGAGTACAAGGCTCACCCCTTCCTCTTGCACACCGTCTCACTCTCACGCATGCCACTCCGTCGCCCGTGAGTTCCCGGAGTTGCGCGTCTATTGCCGAGGATCCGCTGGGTCTAGTGCACCTGGGATTTGATTCTGGTGGCGTTGTCATGCGTTTTGTGGAAGTGGCAGGCGTGAGTACAAGGCTCACCGCCTTTTTTAGCACATGTGCCTCATAGTGCACAGCCTCTCCCTCGCAGGCGTGCCACACCGGCGCCCGTGATTTGGCAGGAGGTGCGCGCCTACTCCCCGACTCCCCTGGGACTATCTAGTGCACCCGCGAATCCGTTTTGGCCGCGTGGTCATGTGATAGGTGGAAGTAGCAGGCGTGACTACAAGGCTCACCCCTTCCTTTTGCACAGCCTCTCACTCTCACGCATGCCACTCCGTCGCCCGTGATTTCTCGGAGTTGCGGCTCTATTTCCGAGGCTCCCCTGTGTCTAGTGCACCTGGCATTTCATTTTGGTGGCGTTTTCATGCGTTTTGTGGAAGTGGCAGGCGTGAGTACAAGGCTCACCGCCTTTTTTAGCACATGTGCCTCATAGTGCACAGCCTCTCACTCGCAGGCGTGCCACACCGGCGCCCGTGATTTGGCAGGAGGTGCGCGCCTACTCGCCGACTCCCCTGGGACTATCTAGTGCACCCGCGAATCCGTTTTGACCGCGTGGTGATGTGTCTCTTGGAAGTAGCAGGCGTCAGTACAAGACTCACCCCTTCCTCTCGCACAGCCTCTCACTCTCACGCATGCCACTCCGTCGCCCGTGAGTTCCCAGAGTTGCGCGTCTATTGCCGAGGATCCGCTGGCTCTAGTGCACCTGGGATTTGATTCTGGTGGCGTTGTCATGCGTTTCGTGGAAGTGGCAGGCGTGAGTACAAGGCTCACCGCCTTCTTTAGCACATGTGCCTCACAGTGCACAGCCTCTCACTCGCAGGCGTGCCACTACGGCTGCCGTGATTTGGCAGGAGGTGCCCGACTACTCTCCAACTCCCCTGGGACTATCTACTGCACCCGGGAATCCGTTTTGTCCGCGTTGTCATGCGTTTCGTGGAAGTGGCATGCGTTGTCATACAAGGCTCACCGCCTTCTTTAGCACACGTGCCTCTTAGTGCACAGTCTCTCACTCGCAGGCGTGTCACGCCGACGCCAGTGACTTGCAGGAGGAGCGCGCCTACTCCCCGATTCCCCTGAGACTATCTACTGCACCGGGGAATCCATTTTGGCCGCGTGGTCATTTGTTTCGTGCAAGTAGCGGGCGTGAGTACAAGACTCACCGCCTTTTTTAGCACATGTGCCTCATAGTGCACAGCCTCTCCCTCGCAGGCGTGCCACACCGGCGCCCGTGATTTGGCAGGAGGTGCACGCCTACTCCCCGACTCCCCTGGGACTATCTAGTGCACCCGCGAATCCATTTTGGCCGCGTGGTCATGTGATAGGTGGAAGTAGCAGGCGTGACTACAAGGCTCACCCCTTCCTTTTGCACAGCCTCTCACTCTCACGCATGCCACTCCGTCGCCCGTGATTTCTCGGAGTTGCGGCTCTATTTCCGAGGCTCCCCTGTGTCTAGTGCATCTGGGATTTCATTTTGGTGGCGTTTTCATGCGTTTTGTGGAAGTGGCAGGCGTGAGTACAAGGCTCACCGCCTTTTTTAGCACATGTGCCTCATAGTGCACAGCCTCTCACTCGCAGGCGTGCCACACCGGCGCCCGTGATTTGGCAGGAGGTGCGCGCCTACTCCCCGACTCCCCTGGGACTATCTAGTGCACCCGCGAATCCGTTTTGGCCGCGTGGTCATGTGATAGGTGGAAGTAGCAGGCGTGACTACAAGGCTCACCCCTTCCTTTTGCACAGCCTCTCACTCTCACGCATGCCACTCCGTCGCCCGTGATTTCTCGGAGTTGCGGCTCTATTTCCGAGGCTCCCCTGTGTCTAGTGCACCTGGCATTTCATTTTGGTGGCGTTTTCATGCGTTTTGTGGAAGTGGCAGGCGTGAGTACAAGGCTCACCGCCTTTTTTAGCACATGTGCCTCATAGTGCACAGTCTCTCACTCGCAGGCGTGTTACGCCGACGCCAGTGACTTGCAGGAGGAGCGCGCCTACTCCCCGATTCCCCTGAGACTATCTACTGCACCCGGGAATCCATTTTGGCCGCGTGGTCATTTGTTTCGTGCAAGTAGCGGGCGTGAGTACAAGACTCACCGCCTTTTTTAGCACATGTGCCTCATAGTGCACAGCCTCTCACTCGCAGGCGTGCCACACCGGCGCCCGTGATTTGGCAGGAGGTGCGCGCCTACTCGCCGACTCCCCTGGGACTATCTAGTGCACCCGCGAATCCGTTTTGGCCGCGTGGTCATGTGATAGGTGGAAGTAGCAGGCGTGACTACAAGGCTCACCCCTTCCTTTTGCACAGCCTCTCACTCTCACGCATGCCACTCCGTCGCCCGTGATTTCTCGGAGTTGCGGCTCTATTTCCGAGGCTCCCCTGTGTCTAGTGCACCTGGCATTTCATTTTGGTGGCGTTTTCATGCGTTTTGTGGAAGTGGCAGGCGTGAGTACAAGGCTCACCGCCTTTTTTAGCACATGTGCCTCATAGTGCACAGCCTCTCACTCGCAGGCGTGCCACACCGGCGCCCGTGATTTGGCAGGAGGTGCGCGCCTACTCGCCGACTCCCCTGGGACTATCTAGTGCACCCGCGAATCCGTTTTGACCGCGTGGTGATGTGTCTCTTGGAAGTAGCAGGCGTCAGTACAAGGCTCACCCCTTCCTCTCGCACAGCCTCTCACTCTCACGCATGCCACTCCGTCGCCCGTGAGTTCCCAGAGTTGCGCGTCTATTGCCGAGGATCCGCTGGCTCTAGTGCACCTGGGATTTGATTCTGGTGGCGTTGTCATGCGTTTCGTGGAAGTGGCAGGCGTGAGTACAAGGCTCACCGCCTTCTTTAGCACATGTGCCTCACAGTGCACAGCCTCTCACTCGCAGGCGTGCCACTACGGCTGCCGTGATTTGGCAGGAGGTGCCCGACTACTCTCCAACTCCCCTGGGACTATCTACTGCACCCGGGAATCCGTTTTGTCCGCGTTGTCATGCGTTTCGTGGAAGTGGCATGCGTTGTCATACAAGGCTCACCGCCTTCTTTAGCACACGTGCCTCTTAGTGCACAGTCTCTCACTCGCAGGCGTGTCACGCCGACGCCAGTGACTTGCAGGAGGAGCGCGCCTACTCCCCGATTCCCCTGAGACTATCTACTGCACCGGGGAATCCATTTTGGCCGCGTGGTCATTTGTTTCGTGCAAGTAGCGGGCGTGAGTACAAGACTCACCGCCTTTTTTAGCACATGTGCCTCATAGTGCACAGCCTCTCCCTCGCAGGCGTGCCACACCGGCGCCCGTGATTTGGCAGGAGGTGCACGCCTACTCCCCGACTCCCCTGGGACTATCTAGTGCACCCGCGAATCCATTTTGGCCGCGTGGTCATGTGATAGGTGGAAGTAGCAGGCGTGACTACAAGGCTCACCCCTTCCTTTTGCACAGCCTCTCACTCTCACGCATGCCACTCCGTCGCCCGTGATTTCTCGGAGTTGCGGCTCTATTTCCGAGGCTCCCCTGTGTCTAGTGCATCTGGGATTTCATTTTGGTGGCGTTTTCATGCGTTTTGTGGAAGTGGCAGGCGTGAGTACAAGGCTCACCGCCTTTTTTAGCACATGTGCCTCATAGTGCACAGCCTCTCACTCGCAGGCGTGCCACACCGGCGCCCGTGATTTGGCAGGAGGTGCGCGCCTACTCCCCGACTCCCCTGGGACTATCTAGTGCACCCGCGAATCCGTTTTGGCCGCGTGGTCATGTGATAGGTGGAAGTAGCAGGCGTGACTACAAGGCTCACCCCTTCCTTTTGCACAGCCTCTCACTCTCACGCATGCCACTCCGTCGCCCGTGATTTCTCGGAGTTGCGGCTCTATTTCCGAGGCTCCCCTGTGTCTAGTGCACCTGGCATTTCATTTTGGTGGCGTTTTCATGCGTTTTGTGGAAGTGGCAGGCGTGAGTACAAGGCTCACCGCCTTTTTTAGCACATGTGCCTCATAGTGCACAGTCTCTCACTCGCAGGCGTGTTACGCCGACGCCAGTGACTTGCAGGAGGAGCGCGCCTACTCCCCGATTCCCCTGAGACTATCTACTGCACCCGGGAATCCATTTTGGCCGCGTGGTCATTTGTTTCGTGCAAGTAGCGGGCGTGAGTACAAGACTCACCGCCTTTTTTAGCACATGTGCCTCATAGTGCACAGCCTCTCACTCGCAGGCGTGCCACACCGGCGCCCGTGATTTGGCAGGAGGTGCGCGCCTACTCGCCGACTCCCCTGGGACTATCTAGTGCACCCGCGAATCCGTTTTGACCGCGTGGTGATGTGTTTCTTGGAAGTAGCAGGCGTGAGTACAAGGCTCACCCCTTCCTCTTGCACACCGTCTCACTCTCACGCATGCCACTCCGTCGCCCGTGAGTTCCCGGAGTTGCGCGTCTATTGCCGAGGATCCGCTGGGTCTAGTGCACCTGGGATTTGATTCTGGTGGCGTTGTCATGCGTTTTGTGGAAGTGGCAGGCGTGAGTACAAGGCTCACCGCCTTTTTTAGCACATGTGCCTCATAGTGCACAGCCTCTCCCTCGCAGGCGTGCCACACCGGCGCCCGTGATTTGGCAGGAGGTGCGCGCCTACTCCCCGACTCCCCTGGGACTATCTAGTGCACCCGCGAATCCGTTTTGGCCGCGTGGTCATGTGATAGGTGGAAGTAGCAGGCGTGACTACAAGGCTCACCCCTTCCTTTTGCACAGCCTCTCACTCTCACGCATGCCACTCCGTCGCCCGTGATTTCTCGGAGTTGCGGCTCTATTTCCGAGGCTCCCCTGTGTCTAGTGCACCTGGCATTTCATTTTGGTGGCGTTTTCATGCGTTTTGTGGAAGTGGCAGGCGTGAGTACAAGGCTCACCGCCTTTTTTAGCACATGTGCCTCATAGTGCACAGCCTCTCACTCGCAGGCGTGCCACACCGGCGCCCGTGATTTGGCAGGAGGTGCGCGCCTACTCGCCGACTCCCCTGGGACTATCTAGTGCACCCGCGAATCCGTTTTGACCGCGTGGTGATGTGTCTCTTGGAAGTAGCAGGCGTCAGTACAAGACTCACCCCTTCCTCTCGCACAGCCTCTCACTCTCACGCATGCCACTCCGTCGCCCGTGAGTTCCCAGAGTTGCGCGTCTATTGCCGAGGATCCGCTGGCTCTAGTGCACCTGGGATTTGATTCTGGTGGCGTTGTCATGCGTTTCGTGGAAGTGGCAGGCGTGAGTACAAGGCTCACCGCCTTCTTTAGCACATGTGCCTCACAGTGCACAGCCTCTCACTCGCAGGCGTGCCACTACGGCTGCCGTGATTTGGCAGGAGGTGCCCGACTACTCTCCAACTCCCCTGGGACTATCTACTGCACCCGGGAATCCGTTTTGTCCGCGTTGTCATGCGTTTCGTGGAAGTGGCATGCGTTGTCATACAAGGCTCACCGCCTTCTTTAGCACACGTGCCTCTTAGTGCACAGTCTCTCACTCGCAGGCGTGTCACGCCGACGCCAGTGACTTGCAGGAGGAGCGCGCCTACTCCCCGATTCCCCTGAGACTATCTACTGCACCGGGGAATCCATTTTGGCCGCGTGGTCATTTGTTTCGTGCAAGTAGCGGGCGTGAGTACAAGACTCACCGCCTTTTTTAGCACATGTGCCTCATAGTGCACAGCCTCTCCCTCGCAGGCGTGCCACACCGGCGCCCGTGATTTGGCAGGAGGTGCACGCCTACTCCCCGACTCCCCTGGGACTATCTAGTGCACCCGCGAATCCATTTTGGCCGCGTGGTCATGTGATAGGTGGAAGTAGCAGGCGTGACTACAAGGCTCACCCCTTCCTTTTGCACAGCCTCTCACTCTCACGCATGCCACTCCGTCGCCCGTGATTTCTCGGAGTTGCGGCTCTATTTCCGAGGCTCCCCTGTGTCTAGTGCATCTGGGATTTCATTTTGGTGGCGTTTTCATGCGTTTTGTGGAAGTGGCAGGCGTGAGTACAAGGCTCACCGCCTTTTTTAGCACATGTGCCTCATAGTGCACAGCCTCTCACTCGCAGGCGTGCCACACCGGCGCCCGTGATTTGGCAGGAGGTGCGCGCCTACTCCCCGACTCCCCTGGGACTATCTAGTGCACCCGCGAATCCGTTTTGGCCGCGTGGTCATGTGATAGGTGGAAGTAGCAGGCGTGACTACAAGGCTCACCCCTTCCTTTTGCACAGCCTCTCACTCTCACGCATGCCACTCCGTCGCCCGTGATTTCTCGGAGTTGCGGCTCTATTTCCGAGGCTCCCCTGTGTCTAGTGCACCTGGCATTTCATTTTGGTGGCGTTTTCATGCGTTTTGTGGAAGTGGCAGGCGTGAGTACAAGGCTCACCGCCTTTTTTAGCACATGTGCCTCATAGTGCACAGTCTCTCACTCGCAGGCGTGTTACGCCGACGCCAGTGACTTGCAGGAGGAGCGCGCCTACTCCCCGATTCCCCTGAGACTATCTACTGCACCCGGGAATCCATTTTGGCCGCGTGGTCATTTGTTTCGTGCAAGTAGCGGGCGTGAGTACAAGACTCACCGCCTTTTTTAGCACATGTGCCTCATAGTGCACAGCCTCTCACTCGCAGGCGTGCCACACCGGCGCCCGTGATTTGGCAGGAGGTGCGCGCCTACTCGCCGACTCCCCTGGGACTATCTAGTGCACCCGCGAATCCGTTTTGGCCGCGTGGTCATGTGATAGGTGGAAGTAGCAGGCGTGACTACAAGGCTCACCCCTTCCTTTTGCACAGCCTCTCTTTCTCACGCATGCCACTCCGTCGCCCGTGATTTCTCGGAGTTGCGGCTCTATTTCCGAGGCTCCCCTGTGTCTAGTGCACCTGGCATTTCATTTTGGTGGCGTTTTCATGCGTTTTGTGGAAGTGGCAGGCGTGAGTACAAGGCTCACCGCCTTTTTTAGCACATGTGCCTCATAGTGCACAGCCTCTCACTCGCAGGCGTGCCACACCGGCGCCCGTGATTTGGCAGGAGGTGCGCGCCTACTCGCCGACTCCCCTGGGACTATCTAGTGCACCCGCGAATCCGTTTTGACCGCGTGGTGATGTGTCTCTTGGAAGTAGCAGGCGTCAGTACAAGGCTCACCCCTTCCTCTCGCACAGCCTCTCACTCTCACGCATGCCACTCCGTCGCCCGTGAGTTCCCAGAGTTGCGCGTCTATTGCCGAGGATCCGCTGGCTCTAGTGCACCTGGGATTTGATTCTGGTGGCGTTGTCATGCGTTTCGTGGAAGTGGCAGGCGTGAGTACAAGGCTCACCGCCTTCTTTAGCACATGTGCCTCACAGTGCACAGCCTCTCACTCGCAGGCGTGCCACTACGGCTGCCGTGATTTGGCAGGAGGTGCCCGACTACTCTCCAACTCCCCTGGGACTATCTACTGCACCCGGGAATCCGTTTTGTCCGCGTTGTCATGCGTTTCGTGGAAGTGGCATGCGTTGTCATACAAGGCTCACCGCCTTCTTTAGCACACGTGCCTCTTAGTGCACAGTCTCTCACTCGCAGGCGTGTCACGCCGACGCCAGTGACTTGCAGGAGGAGCGCGCCTACTCCCCGATTCCCCTGAGACTATCTACTGCACCGGGGAATCCATTTTGGCCGCGTGGTCATTTGTTTCGTGCAAGTAGCGGGCGTGAGTACAAGACTCACCGCCTTTTTTAGCACATGTGCCTCATAGTGCACAGCCTCTCCCTCGCAGGCGTGCCACACCGGCGCCCGTGATTTGGCAGGAGGTGCACGCCTACTCCCCGACTCCCCTGGGACTATCTAGTGCACCCGCGAATCCATTTTGGCCGCGTGGTCATGTGATAGGTGGAAGTAGCAGGCGTGACTACAAGGCTCACCCCTTCCTTTTGCACAGCCTCTCACTCTCACGCATGCCACTCCGTCGCCCGTGATTTCTCGGAGTTGCGGCTCTATTTCCGAGGCTCCCCTGTGTCTAGTGCATCTGGGATTTCATTTTGGTGGCGTTTTCATGCGTTTTGTGGAAGTGGCAGGCGTGAGTACAAGGCTCACCGCCTTTTTTAGCACATGTGCCTCATAGTGCACAGCCTCTCACTCGCAGGCGTGCCACACCGGCGCCCGTGATTTGGCAGGAGGTGCGCGCCTACTCCCCGACTCCCCTGGGACTATCTAGTGCACCCGCAAATCCGTTTTGGCCGCGTGGTCATGTGATAGGTGGAAGTAGCAGGCGTGACTACAAGGCTCACCCCTTCCTTTTGCACAGCCTCTCACTCTCACGCATGCCACTCCGTCGCCCGTGATTTTTCGGAGTTGCGGCTCTATTTCCGAGGCTCCCCTGTGTCTAGTGCACCTGGCATTTCATTTTGGTGGCGTTTTCATGCGTTTTGTGGAAGTGGCAGGCGTGAGTACAAGGCTCACCGCCTTTTTTAGCACATGTGCCTCATAGTGCACAGTCTCTCACTCGCAGGCGTGTTACGCCGACGCCAGTGACTTGCAGGAGGAGCGCGCCTACTCCCCGATTCCCCTGAGACTATCTACTGCACCCGGGAATCCATTTTGGCCGCGTGGTCATTTGTTTCGTGCAAGTAGCGGGCGTGAGTACAAGACTCACCGCCTTTTTTAGCACATGTGCCTCATAGTGCACAGCCTCTCACTCGCAGGCGTGCCACACCGGCGCCCGTGATTTGGCAGGAGGTGCGCGCCTACTCGCCGACTCCCCTGGGACTATCTAGTGCACCCGCGAATCCGTTTTGGCCGCGTGGTCATGTGATAGGTGGAAGTAGCAGGCGTGACTACAAGGCTCACCCCTTCCTTTTGCACAGCCTCTCTTTCTCACGCATGCCACTCCGTCGCCCGTGATTTCTCGGAGTTGCGGCTCTATTTCCGAGGCTCCCCTGTGTCTAGTGCACCTGGCATTTCATTTTGGTGGCGTTTTCATGCGTTTTGTGGAAGTGGCAGGCGTGAGTACAAGGCTCACCGCCTTTTTTAGCACATGTGCCTCATAGTGCACAGCCTCTCACTCGCAGGCGTGCCACACCGGCGCCCGTGATTTGGCAGGAGGTGCGCGCCTACTCGCCGACTCCCCTGGGACTATCTAGTGCACCCGCGAATCCGTTTTGACCGCGTGGTGATGTGTCTCTTGGAAGTAGCAGGCGTCAGTACAAGGCTCACCCCTTCCTCTCGCACAGCCTCTCACTCTCACGCATGCCACTCCGTCGCCCGTGAGTTCCCAGAGTTGCGCGTCTATTGCCGAGGATCCGCTGGCTCTAGTGCACCTGGGATTTGATTCTGGTGGCGTTGTCATGCGTTTCGTGGAAGTGGCAGGCGTGAGTACAAGGCTCACCGCCTTCTTTAGCACATGTGCCTCACAGTGCACAGCCTCTCACTCGCAGGCGTGCCACTACGGCTGCCGTGATTTGGCAGGAGGTGCCCGACTACTCTCCAACTCCCCTGGGACTATCTACTGCACCCGGGAATCCGTTTTGTCCGCGTTGTCATGCGTTTCGTGGAAGTGGCATGCGTTGTCATACAAGGCTCACCGCCTTCTTTAGCACACGTGCCTCTTAGTGCACAGTCTCTCACTCGCAGGCGTGTCACGCCGACGCCAGTGACTTGCAGGAGGAGCGCGCCTACTCCCCGATTCCCCTGAGACTATCTACTGCACCGGGGAATCCATTTTGGCCGCGTGGTCATTTGTTTCGTGCAAGTAGCGGGCGTGAGTACAAGACTCACCGCCTTTTTTAGCACATGTGCCTCATAGTGCACAGCCTCTCCCTCGCAGGCGTGCCACACCGGCGCCCGTGATTTGGCAGGAGGTGCACGCCTACTCCCCGACTCCCCTGGGACTATCTAGTGCACCCGCGAATCCATTTTGGCCGCGTGGTCATGTGATAGGTGGAAGTAGCAGGCGTGACTACAAGGCTCACCCCTTCCTTTTGCACAGCCTCTCACTCTCACGCATGCCACTCCGTCGCCCGTGATTTCTCGGAGTTGCGGCTCTATTTCCGAGGCTCCCCTGTGTCTAGTGCATCTGGGATTTCATTTTGGTGGCGTTTTCATGCGTTTTGTGGAAGTGGCAGGCGTGAGTACAAGGCTCACCGCCTTTTTTAGCACATGTGCCTCATAGTGCACAGCCTCTCACTCGCAGGCGTGCCACACCGGCGCCCGTGATTTGGCAGGAGGTGCGCGCCTACTCCCCGACTCCCCTGGGACTATCTAGTGCACCCGCGAATCCGTTTTGGCCGCGTGGTCATGTGATAGGTGGAAGTAGCAGGCGTGACTACAAGGCTCACCCCTTCCTTTTGCACAGCCTCTCACTCTCACGCATGCCACTCCGTCGCCCGTGATTTCTCGGAGTTGCGGCTCTATTTCCGAGGCTCCCCTGTGTCTAGTGCACCTGGCATTTCATTTTGGTGGCGTTTTCATGCGTTTTGTGGAAGTGGCAGGCGTGAGTACAAGGCTCACCGCCTTCTTTAGCACATGTGCCTCATAGTGCACAGACTCTCACTCGGAGGCGTGCCACCACGCCTCCCGTTACTTGCAGGAGGTGCGCGCCTATCCTTAAACTCCCCTGGGACTGTCGAGAGCACGCGGGAATCCATTTTAGCCGCGTGGCGATGTGTTTCGTGGAAGTGGCAGGCGTCAGTACAAGACTCACCGCCTTCTTTAGCACATGTGCCTCACAGTGCACAGCCTCTCACTGGCAGGCGTGCCACTACGGCTCCCGTGATCTGGCAGGAGGTGCGCGCCTACTCTCCCGTTCCTCTGGGACTATCTAGTGCACCCGGGAATCCGTTTTGGCCGCGTGGTGATGTGTTTCGTGGAAGTAGCAGGCGTGAGTACAAGGCTCACCCCTTCCTCTTGCACAGCCTCCCACTCTCACGCATGCCACTCCGTCGCCCGTGATTTCCCGGAGCTGCGCGTCTATTGCCGAGGTTCCCCTGGGTCTATTGCACCTGGGATTTCATTTTGGAGGCGTTGTCATGCGTTTCGTGGAAGTGGCAGGCGTGAGTACAAGGCTAACCGCCTTCTTTAGGACATGTGCCTGACAGTGCACAGCCTCTCACTGGCAGCTCACTGGCAGGCGTGCCACTACGGCTCCCGTGATTTGGCAGGAGGTGCGCGCCTACTCTCCAACTCCCCTGGGACTATCTTGTGCACCCGGAAATCCCTTTTGGCCGCGTGGTGATGTGTTTCGTGGAAGTAGCAGGCGTGAGTACAAGCCTCACCCCTTCCTCTTCCACAGCCTCCCACTCTCACGCATGCCACTCCGTCGCCCGTGATTTCCCGGAGTTGTGCGTCCCTTGCCGAGGTTCCGCTGGGTCTAGTGCACCTGGGATTTTATTTTGGAGGCGTTGTCATGCGTTTCGTAAAAGTGGCAGGCGTGAGTACAAGGCTCACCGCCTTCTTTAGCACATGTGCCTCATAGTGCACAGCCTCTCACTCGGAGGCGTGCCACCACGACTCCCGTGACTTGCAGGAGGTGCGCGCCTACCCCCCAACTCCCCTGGGACTATCTAGTGCACGCGGGAATTCATTTTAACCGCGTGGTGATGTGTTTCGTGGAAGTGGCGGGCGTGAGTACAAGACTCACCGCCTTCTTTAGCACATGTGCCTCACAGTGCACAGCCTCTTACTGGCAGGCGTGCCACTACTGCTCCCGTGATTTGGCAGGAGGTGCGCGCCTACTCTTCAACTCCCTTGGGACTATCTAGTGCACCCGGGAATCCGTTTTGGCCGCGTGGTCATGTGTTTCGTGGAAGTAGCAGGCGTGAGTACAAGACTCACCCCTTCCTCTTGCAGAGCCTCCCACTCTCACGCATGCCACTCCGTCGCCCGTGATTTCCCAGAGTTGCGCGTCTATTGCCGAGGCTCCCCTGGGTCTAGTGCACCTGGGATTTCATTTTGGAGGCGTTGTCATGCGTTTCGTGGAAGTGGCAGGCGTGAGTACAAGGCTCACCGCCTTCTTTAGTACATGTGCCTCATAGTGCACAGACTCTCACTCGGAGGCGTGCCACCACGCCTCCCGTGACTTGCAGGAGGTGCGCGCCTATCCCCCAACTCCCCTGGGACTGTCTAGAGCACGCGGGAATCCATTTTAGCCGCGTGGCGATGTGTTTCGTGGAAGTGGCAGGCGTCAGTACAAGACTGACCGCCTTCTTTAGCACATGTGCCTCACAGTGCACAGCCTCTCACTAGCAGGCAAGCCACTACGGCTCCCGTGATCTGGCAGGAGGTGCGCGCCTACTCTCCCGTTCCTCTGGGACTATCTAGTGCACCCGGGAATCCGTTTTGGCCGCGTGGTGATGTGTTTCGTGGAAGTAGCAGGCGTGAGTACAAGGCTCACCCCTTCCTCTTGCACAGCCTCCCACTCTCACGCATGCCACTCCGTCGCCCGTGATTTCCCGGAGCTGCGCGTCTATTGCCGAGGTTCCCCTGGGTCTATTGCACCTGGGATTTCATTTTGGAGGCGTTGTCATGCGTTTCGTGGAAGTGGCAGGCGTGAGTACAAGGCTCACCGCCTTCTTTAGGACATGTGCCTGACAGTGCACAGCCTCTCACTGGCAGCTCACTGGCAGGCGTGCCACTACGGCTCCCGTGATTTGGCAGGAGGTGCGCGCCTACTCTCCAACTCCCCTGGGACTATCTTGTGCACCCGGAAATCCCTTTTGGCCGCGTGGTGATGTGTTTCGTGGAAGTAGCAGGCGTGAGTACAAGCCTCACCCCTTCCTCTTCCACAGCCTCCCACTCTCACGCATGCCACACCGTCGCCCGTGATTTCCCGGAGTTGTGCGTCCCTTGCCGAGGTTCCGCTGGGTCTAGTGCACCTGGGATTTTATTTTGGAGGCGTTGTCATGCGTTTCGTAAAAGTGGCAGGCGTGAGTACAAGGCTCACCGCCTTCTTTAGCACATGTGCCTCATAGTGCACAGCCTCTCACTCGGAGGCGTGCCACCACGACTCCCGTGACTTGCAGGAGGTGCGCGCCTACCCCCCAACTCCCCTGGGACTATCTAGTGCACGCGGGAATTCATTTTAACCGCGTGGTGATGTGTTTCGTGGAAGTGGCGGGCGTGAGTACAAGACTCACCGCCTTCTTTAGCACATGTGCCTCACAGTGCACAGCCTCTTACTGGCAGGCGTGCCACTACTGCTCCCGTGATTTGGCAGGAGGTGCGCGCCTACTCTTCAACTCCCTTGGGACTATCTAGTGCACCCGGGAATCCGTTTTGGCCGCGTGGTCATGTGTTTCGTGGAAGTAGCAGGCGTGAGTACAAGACTCACCCCTTCCTCTTGCAGAGCCTCCCACTCTCACGCATGCCACTCCGTCGCCCGTGATTTCCCAGAGTTGCGCGTCTATTGCCGAGGCTCCCCTGGGTCTAGTGCACCTGGGATTTCATTTTGGAGGCGTTGTCATGCGTTTCGTGGAAGTGGCAGGCGTGAGTACAAGGCTCACCGCCTTCTTTAGCACATGTGCCTCATAGTGCACAGACTCTCACTCGGAGGCGTGCCACCACGCCTCCCGTGACTTGCAGGAGGTGCGCGCCTATCCCCCAACTCCCCTGGGACTGTCTAGAGCACGCGGGAATCCATTTTAGCCGCGTGGCGATGTGTTTCGTGGAAGTGGCAGGCGTCAGTACAAGACTGACCGCCTTCTTTAGCACATGTGCCTCACAGTGCACAGCCTCTCACTAGCAGGCAAGCCACTACGGCTCCCGTGATCTGGCAGGAGGTGCGCGCCTACTCTCCCGTTCCTCTGGGACTATCTAGTGCACCCGGGAATCCGTTTTGGCCGCGTGGTGATGTGTTTCGTGGAAGTAGCAGGCGTGAGTACAAGGCTCACCCCTTCCTCTTGCACAGCCTCCCACTCTCACGCATGCCACTCCGTCGCCCGTGATTTCCCGGAGTTGCGCGTCTATTGCCGAGGTTCCCCTGGGTCTCTTGCACCTGGGATTTCATTTTGGAGGCGTTGTCATGCGTTTCGTGGAAGTGGCAGGCGTGAGTACAAGGCTCACCGCCTTCTTTAGGACATGTGACTGACAGTTCACAGCCTCTCACTGGCAGCTTACTGGCAGGCGTGCCACTACGGCTCCCGTGATTTGGCAGGAGGTGCGCGCCTACTCTCCAACTCCCCTGGGACTATCTTGTGCACCCGTAAATCCGTTTTGGCCGCGTGGTGATGTGTTTCGTGGAAGTAGCAGGCGTGAGTACAAGCCTCACCCGTTCCTCTTGCACAGCCTCCCACTCTCACGCTTGCCACTCCGTCGCCCGTGATTTCCCGGAGTTGTGCGTCCCTTGCCGAGGTTCCCCTGGGTCTAGTGCACCTGGGATTTTATTTTGGAGGCGTTGTCATGCGTTTCGTAAAAGTGGCAGGCGTGAGTACAAGGCTCACCGCCTTCTTTAGCACATGTGCCTCATAGTGCACAGCCTCTCACTCGGAGGCGTGCCACCACGACTCCCGTGACTTGCAGGAGGTGCGCGCCTACCCCCCAGCTCCCCTGGGACTATCTAGTGCACGCGGGAATCCATTTTAACCGCGTGGTGATGTGTTTCGTGGAAGTGGCAGGCGTCAGTACAAGACTGACCGCCTTCTTTAGCACATGTGCCTCACAGTGCACAGCCTCTCACTAGCAGGCGTGCCACTACGGCTCCCGTGATCTGGCAGGAGGTGCGCGCCTACTCTCCAACTCCCCTGGGACTATCTAGTGCACCCGGGAATCCGTTTTGGCCGCGTGGTGATGTGTTTCGTGGAAGTAGCAGGCGTGAGTACAAGACTCACCCCTTCCTCTTGCACAGCCTCCCACTCTCACGCATGCCACTCCGTCGCCCGTGATTTCCCAGAGTTGCGCGTCTATTGCCGAGGCTACCCTGGGTCTAGTGCACCTGGGATTTCATTTTGGAGGCGTTGTCATGCGTTTCGTGTAAGTGGCAGGCGTGAGTACAAGGCTCACCGCCTTCTTTAGGACAGGTGCCTCACAGTGCACAGCCTCTCACTGGCAGGCGTGCCAGTACGGCTCCCGTGATTTGGCAGGAGGTGCGCGCCCACTCTCCAACTCCCCTGGGACTATCTACTGCACCCGGGAATCCATTTTGGCCGCGTGGTCATGTGTTTCGTGGAAGTAGCAGGCGTGAGTACAAGACTCACCCCTTTCTCTTGCACAGCCTCCAACTCTCACGCATGCCACTCCGTCGCCCGTGATTTCCCGGAGTTGCGCGTCTATTGCGGAGGTTCCCCTGGGTCTAGTGCACCTGGGATTTCATTTTGGAGGCGTTATCATGCGTTTCGTGGAAGTGGCAGGCGTGAGTACAAGGCTCACCGCCTTCTTTAGCACATGTGCCTCATAGTGCACAGACTCTCACTCGGAGGCGTGCCACCACGCCTCCCGTTACTTGCAGGAGGTGCGCGCCTATCCTTAAACTCCCCTGGGACTGTCGAGAGCACGCGGGAATCCATTTTAGCCGCGTGGCGATGTGTTTCGTGGAAGTGGCAGGCGTCAGTACAAGACTCACCGCCTTCTTTAGCACATGTGCCTCACAGTGCACAGCCTCTCACTGGCAGGCGTGCCACTACGGCTCCCGTGATCTGGCAGGAGGTGCGCGCCTACTCTCCCGTTCCTCTGGGACTATCTAGTGCACCCGGGAATCCGTTTTGGCCGCGTGGTGATGTGTTTCGTGGAAGTAGCAGGCGTGAGTACAAGGCTCACCCCTTCCTCTTGCACAGCCTCCCACTCTCACGCATGCCACTCCGTCGCCCGTGATTTCCCGGAGCTGCGCGTCTATTGCCGAGGTTCCCCTGGGTCTATTGCACCTGGGATTTCATTTTGGAGGCGTTGTCATGCGTTTCGTGGAAGTGGCAGGCGTGAGTACAAGGCTAACCGCCTTCTTTAGGACA